>NW_026533172.1:1167540-1175166 GCF_026283585.1 Hylaeus volcanicus | reverse complement strand
AAGTTTCAACCGAACTTATTGAAAACATATCCACAAATCCAACTGATGGTGAGGAAGCTAAGTTTGTTGCCGAGGTGGCGACAGAACCTATAAAAACTGTATCAACAAAGCCAACTGATGATGTGGGAAGTAACCTAGTTGATGATAAGCCAACAGAACTTACTGAAAATGTGTCAACGAACTCAACTGATAATTCAAGAATTGAACTTGTTGATAATGAAACTGCGCCATCTATTTATAATGCGGTTGTTAATCCAATCGATAAGGTTGTAAGAAAATCTACAGAAATTGTATCAACAAAGCGAACTGATGGTATGGAAACTGAGTTTGTTGATAAGGCACCAAAAAAATCCACGAAAAATGTATCAACAGAGCCAACTGATAATGCTGCAACTGAAGTAGTTGACAACGTGTCAACACAACCTACTGATCATGTTGAAATTAAGCCCATTGATGAGCCGACGACGGAACCTACTCAATATGTATCAAGGGAACCAACCGATAATTCGAGAATTGAGCTTGTTGATAATGGAACTGCGCCATCCATTAATGATGTTAACATCAAGCCAGTTAATGAAGTTTCAACCGAACTTATTGAAAACATATCCACAAATCCAACTGATAGTGAGGAAGCTAAGTTTGTTGCCGAGGCGGCGACAGAACCTATAAAAACTGTATCAACGAAGCCAACTGATGATGTGGGAACTCACCTAGTTGATAATAAGCCAACAGAACTTACTGAAAATGTGTCAACGAACTCAACTGATAATTCAAGAATTGAACTTGTTGATAATGAAACTGCGCCATCCATTCATAATGCGGTTGTTAATCCAATTGATAACGTTGTACGAAAATCTACAGAAACTGTATCAACAAAGCCAACTGATGGTATGGAAACTGAGTTTGTTGATGAGGCAATAAAAAAATCCACGAAAAATGTATCAACGAAGCTAACTGATGGCGACGAAGATAAGCCGGTTGATGAGGCGGCGACAGAACCCAAAAAAATCGTATCAACGAAGCCAACTGATCATGTGGAAACTGAGTTTGTTGATGAGGCACTACAAAAACTTACGAAAAATGTATCAACAAAGCCAACTGATAATGCGGCAACTGAAGTAGTTGACAACGTGTCAACAAAACCTACTGATCATGTTGAAATTAAGCCCATTGATAAGCCAACGACGGAACCTACTCAATATGTATCGAGGGAACCAACCAATTATTCGAGAATTGAGCTTGTTGATAATGGAACTGCGCCGTCCATTAATGATGTGAACACCAAGCCAGTTAATGAAGCTTCAACTGAACTTATAGAAAATATATCCACAAATTCAACTGGTGGTGAAGAAGGTGAGCCTGTTGACAATTTGTTGACTGAAGCTACAAAAACTGTATCAACGGAGCCAACTAATGCTGTTGAAACTGAGCTAGTTAGTAATAAGTCAACAGACCCTACTGAAAATGTATCAACAAATGAAACAAATATTGCGGAAGCTAAGCCTGTTGACGAGGTAATGCTGGAGCCTACAAAAAATGTATCAACAAAGGCAACTGACAATGCGGCAACTGAAGTAGTTGATAACCTGTCAACAGAACCTACTGATCATGTTGAAATTAAGCCCATTGATAAGCCGACGACAGAACCTACTCAATATATATCAAGGAAACCGACCGATAATTCGAGAATTGAACTTGCTGATAATGGAACTGTGCCATCCATTAATGATGTGAACGTCAAGCCAGTTAAGGAAGTTTCAACAGAACTTATTGAAAATATATCCACAAATCCAACTGACGCTGAGGAAGCTAAGTTTGTTGCCGAGGCGGCGACTGAACCTACAAAAACTGTATCAAAGAAGCCAACTGACGATGTAAGAACTGTCCTAGTTGATGAGATCTCAACAGAACATACTGAAAATGTGTCAACGAACTCAACCGATTATTCAATGATTGAACCTGTTGATAATGAAACTGCGGGATCCATTCACGATGTGAATATTAAGCCAGTTGATGAAGTTTCAACAGAGCTTACTAAAAATGTATCTACGAATTCAAGTGATGAAGAGGAAGCTGAGCCTGTTGACGAGGTGACGCTGGAGCCTACAAAAAATGTATCAACAGAGGCAACTGATGATGTCTTAACTGACCTACTGGATGATAAGTCAACAGACCCTACTGAAAATCTGTCAACGAACTCGTCTCATAATTCGGGAATTGAGTTTCTTGAAAATAGAACAATGCCATCTATTGATAACGTGGACATTGATTCAATTGATAAGGTTGGAACAGAGGCTACTAAAAATGTATTAACAGAGCCAACTGATATTGTGGAAACTGAAGTAGTTGATAACGTGTCTACAGAACCTAGTGATCATGTTGAAATTAAGCCCATTAATAGGCAGACGACGGGACCTACTCAATATGTATCGACGGAGCCGACTGATAATTCGAGAATTGAGCTTGTTGATAATGGAACTGCGCCATCCATTACTGATGTGAACATCAAGCCACTTAATGAAGTTTCAACAGAATTTACTGAAAATGTATCAACGAAGCTAACTGATGGCGACGAAGATAAGCCGGTTGATGAGGCGGCTACAGAACCAAAAAAAATCGTATCAACGAAGCCAACTGATCATGTGGAAACTCAGTTTGTTGATGAGGCCGCAAGAGAGACTACCGGAATTTTTTCAACAGTGCCAAGTGATGCTGTAACAGAGGACTTTGTTGAAAATGGAACAGAAACATTTGTTTATGGTATTCCAACGGATTTTTTAAATAATATCTCTTTGGAGCCTGGGAATGACATCTTAGGAAAACCTCTAGATAATGTAGAAAACGAATCTATAGATTATTTTTCAGAAAACATTGAAGGAGTCATAACACAGTCGGTAAAAGAAAATGTATCTGAGCACAACGACAGTGTAGAAAGTTCTTCCATTGAATCGGTAATATATGCTGAAATAAAAGATGAAAAAAAAAACATAACTCAAAACCCACAATATCAATGGAATGACAATTCCATTAATCAAGAAACTAATTTTTCTACTTGTAAAGTTGTTACCAAAGAGAATAAACGCGCCTCAAGAAAGCTACCAACAGCGACCTCTAAAAATAGGCTCGTTGTCTCAGCATTACCGCTAGAGGAAACACAGTTTGATATTTGGGGGAATCAAAGTGGCATTTACGGGGTGTTGAATCAAAGTGATGGCGACGTCAACTACACAGTTGTGACAAAAGATTTTATCGAAAAGCATTCACTGTGTGAAGATCAGGACTCTATGGGACATCTATGTGGAAAAAAGAATGAAGGTAAATCTGAATGTTTGTTACTTATTCTATGTTGATAAATATTCAGATACCTACACGGTTTCTCCCAGTACGAAATCAGCGAAGCCGGATACACAGAGAACAAACGTGTCGAACAACATCCAGACAGCCAAAATGGAAGAACAAAGTATTTTAGACGATTGTGAAAAGAACCGTTTAAAAGAAGCATATGAAGAGCTGCGTTCGAAACTGGAACATCAAAGAGAAAAAAACTATGGAACCCGAAATTATACTCAAATGAACACACGTGAGAGCCCAACTTCTTGCGGAAAAATGATTAGTTCATATGAAAATAATTGTAATTTTCGGCTACCAGATTATAAAGAAAGCGATACAGAAGAAAAAAAAAATTCAGTTTTGTGCAACCAAGCAAAATTAAATTCAGATGAAATAACTAAATCAACCACAACAAATTGTTTATGTTCCTCCTGCTTAAAGTCTATTGGAACCACGGATTGTAGTTTTGATGAAGATAAATTGATGTCTTATCAAAAGAATGATCCATATAAGCAAACACATTCAAAGAATTGTTCAATAAATGATTGCAATAAAGAATTAGAGTGTGAGAATCATAATTTTGAGAATAACATTGTCATTAATGTAGAGCTCAATATAGACCTATAAAAACAAATACTCACTTAGTAGCATCATGCACTAAAATCTGGTTTAATATATTTGTCTTGTAGCTTTTACACAAAGTTAATTTAAAAAACAAAAGGTTGGAATGTTTTAAAATTATTTCAGTTGTTAGAAAAACGGTTTTCAACATAATTGCTTTTCAAAAGTTAATTTTGCTGTTAGCATATCTAGAAAGTTTAATAAGAAAGTACAACGTTACATAATTATCACCACCAAACTTTTTGCTCATTGTTAACGGGTTAATTATACACTGTAATCTTTAGAATATGTCTAAAATTGGGTTACTACCTTAACATTATCGTCCACTTATATATATTTGACTATAGTTTTCTTCTGCAAGTAAAAGTATATTACAAAGAAAGACATATCCATCAATGACGCATTTAAAATAAATCAGAAGATAACTTTTCAATAACGCTTAGTTTAGCATGAATGATCAATTAACGAATAATGTATTAATAGTAAGTAACTACTAGACTAAAAATTTAACACGTATGTCAAAAATTATCCATTTAGTTTTAATTTAACTTATCATATGAAACCGTATCTTACCCAAGCCTCATTTTTCTTCATTTGATATTCTTGCATATAATAAAGAGTTTTTGAGATTACAGAGGTTGCCGTATGTGTCCAGTAATACCACTAATCGAGTTTTGATTGTTTTCACTTCGCGACTTGGAAAAATAAGTTCGTTTTAAAATACTCAAAACGCGAAAGTGGTTTGTGCGTCCCGTTGGCTGAGCATCATGAGTACTTAATTTATAAACATTACTGCTGATGTAATTTTTAATACTTTCTAGAAAGTAGACGTAGTGTAATACGGATAGTTATTATCATAGCACCATGAGTACCATAATTTAGTTATAAAGTCTAGTGATGGAGATAAAAGTCTACGGGCATTTCTGAACAAAAGATTAAAGGGTTTTATCTGTTATAGAACGCTACCTTCAAAATTTATTATAAACTAGTTTTTGATTAAAAATATTTTTACTACAAATATGTTCTTGCTTTCTACCAAGGTAAAGGTAAGATTTATTTTCTTAAAAATAAAAGAAAACTAAACAGGATTTTTCTTCTGATAAGACACTCTTCATCTTGTAAATTCATTTCAACAAATCTTTATTCAAATATTTTGTGTAAAAATTAAGGTTGTTAGTCTTTATAATAAAAAAAACTTTGAAATTCCCTAAAAAAAAATTCTTTTATGAACATAAAACAAATAAAATAAATATTCAACATGGGTCAAAAATTAATTATAGAGAAAATGCGATAATAAAAATTTGCAATATAGTCAAGATTGGAAAAAAAATTATTTTACTATCGATATGGTCTTTAAATAGGTATTTACTGCAAAGCGGATATGTCGTCCAATTGGTCATCCCAATCGTACATTGACTCTGATGCTTGTAGACCAAGAGCATCTTGTGTAGTACGGTCCTTTTTAATCCAAAGATACCAGGACAAGGCGGAAACGGCACCGACAACGAACAGTCCACCAGTAGCAACAAGAGCTAACTGTTTTACATTTGTCGTCCGAGAGGTTGTATTTTCACCTTCCGAACCCGTCGTATATTTCTTTTCGTCAAGTGTTTGATTTACAATGTTTCCTACCCTTACTGGAGGGTTTGTTGCATTACTGGGTTGTTGTAGGATGGATATTGGTTTGTTTATATTGGCAAGCTTTTTTTGCGACGTTTGGTCGATTGTAGGTTGAATATTATTGGCATCGGGATATTGCTTTTTCTCAGGCATTATATTTTCTGATTTCTCTAGATCTGAAGAAGATTCTTCAGTTGTTTGAGTATTCTGTAAATTTGGTTGTTTTATTCCTGCATCTTTAGAATGCCCTATTTTTTTTTTATTATCACTAAATTGATCAAATATAAGTTCAGTATTATTTCCCTGCGGATCGTTTAGTTTTTTTTTTTCATTTATGGATGATTCTGTCAAGTTTGTGAATTCATCAGGCTTAATGTTTTTCGTGATGGTTGTGAGAAAAATTTGTGGCTCACTAAGTACCTTGACTGCTTTTTCTAAATCTAAAAATTGTAATATATAAGCTTTAGAGTAAAATAAAATTGTAGCTAACCGTCGGAGTCAAACATTCGACTTAGTACAGCAGCATTTTGTTTTAAAAATTGATAATTTTCAGGTAATAATCCAAAAAGTTCTATAGCTTTGGCTACACGCGGATTTTTCTTGCCTTAAGAACAAAAAAAAAATTAACAAAGAGAAATTGAATAAATGTTTTATTGCAAGTTTTTCTTTAAAATTAGGATGTAAAGCATTGATGAAACATTTAGAATTATGAGAGATTACCTTCTTCTGTGCACCAACTAGATGGTATTTTCTGCAAGGGCTTATTTGCGTCATATTTCAGATTGACCAAAGCATTTATATTAACATTGTTTCCATGACTACTACCAGATTGTATATTGTTGTTCAAAAGAATATTTGTTGACACCTGAGCGTTCTGCTTGTTAGGATTCGTTAATGTATTTTCACGTAAAAGTTTGCCAAGCAAATTGTTCAATACCGAGAGATCTTCTAAAATTTGTTTTTCGTCTGTAGAAATAACATGTCCGTTAACGGGTTTCTGGACATTTGCACGCTTAGATAATAAAGCGGGTGAACTTTTTTGATTTTCTTTTTCGGAACTCTCCGAATGTCTTACTGGATCATTTGCAGAACGTACATATTTTATAGACGATAAATTGAATTCATGGGAGTCATTGTCTTGATTCATTAAACACGAAGATATATAATTCATGTGCTTGTTAAAAAAACTCAATAGTTCAATATGCATATTATACATAGGGTCGCAAGTAAGTTCGTCAGCGATTTTCGTGTCATTTGAATCTAGATATGATTGTAATCTAACTTGTTGTTCGAACATTTTCATAACACAAGTATTCCTAGCTTCATAACATTGACGGAGTTTATCAACACAGAGATGGTCATTGTTTGTAGCTTTTGTTAGAGGGTTACTATTAGTGGAAGTGAGCGCAGAGCAAACATCAAGATAGAAAACGCTTTTGGGGTAGTATTTCCCGTTCGCAACTAAGCCATCATCCTTATAGGCTACTCCTTGATCCAAAGCTTTGGAATAATGGATCGGACTTTGTAACAAACATGCGTTGTACTCCTCTTGTGATTTCCAGCCAACATAGTTTTGACATACAAATTTTACAAGATATTTTTGACTTCTTTCCAAATCGTTCAAAATTGTTTGTTTAGCTTCCGTTAGATTCTGTAGATTAGCTTCTAATCGGGAACTCTTCTTCTCCAATTCGTCAAGCTTACTTGTAATGTTCATTTTAGCGTCTCTCAGAGTCTGTAAATCCTCTGTCAGTTGTGTAACAGTGTTTTTACACGCTTCAGTCTGAGTTTCGATATTCGTTTTCTTTTCTTCAACTGTTTTTACCTTAGCTAACAATTTTTCTATGTCTTTTGTACTTGTTTCAAGGTCTTTTGATATCTTCCCGTTAGTCTCCTTAACTTTTTTTAATTCTTCCTCTAGTTCTGAAATGTTTTTTTTTTTTTTTGTAATTTGACTCGAAAGGTTGCCTGTAGTCTCTTCGGTACTTTCTAATTCCGTTTTCAATTTCGTACGATTCTCTTCACTTGCTACTAGGACATTTGATATATTCTCGT
>NW_026533172.1:1068067-1167530 GCF_026283585.1 Hylaeus volcanicus | reverse complement strand
TTCTACAATTTGACTCGAAAGGTTGCGTGCAGCCTGTTCGGTACTTTGTAATTCCGTTTTCAGTTCTGTTATATTTTTTGTAGTCGCTTCAAGTTCAGAAATTTGTTTAATTCTAGCCTGTTCAATAATGATTGAATTTTCCTATCATTAATAAAACTAATTACACATACCTTACACTCTTCAGAATTTTTTTGAATATTTTTTTCAGCTTTCGTTAAAGCAGCAGAAATGTTGTTGACGTTAATGTTAGACTGTTGAAGTTCTTTTGTTTTTTCTTTTAAAAGATTTTCACTTTTTCGACTACTTTCTTTCAAAATTTCTAATTTGGAGAATACCGTTGCATTGTCATCTGGTAATAATCCGTGAATCAATAAGATATTGTTAAGTTTTTCAATGACTTCTTTCATATCCAATTTTAATTGTACACGCTCTTTATCTACATTTGTATAATTGTCTTTTATCACTTTCATTTCAGCCAATAACGACGTAACATTTTCATGAGAATGGTTTAAAGAAACATTGCATTCTTTAAATTTGTTGAAAAGATCTTCAATCCGCGTATTGCAAGTTTTGGTGTCATTCAAAGCAAGAGTTAAATTGTTTTGACACTTTTTTGCACTATCCGATACATCCTTTCGCTTGCTTTCACATTCACTCAAACTTTTGCTTGTCGAGTTAAGTGTTTCTTCGCTTTTAGAAAACTCGTTTTTTGTATCGTTTAACGCAGCTTCACACCTTTCATGATTCGCTGCCGCATTCGTATAATTTGTATTGCATACGTATAAAGTGTTGTTGTTTAATTGTAAATCAGATTGACATTTTTTTAGTTCTTCTTTTATTTGCGTATGTTTACCTTTACCACCATTATTGTTCTTACGTTTTTGAGGACTTGGCGTGTTGATATCTTGTTTTTGGTCGTTATCATTCAAATTCACATTAGAAAGTGTATTTCCGGTATTCACTGTGGTAAGCTTATCCTTACATGACTCTAAGTTCTTCAATATTGTTGAGAGATTCACCGGCTGATTATTTACTTGAACTGTTATATCATCTATTGTACAAAAACAATTTTCTGTAGTTTCCTTTTTCACAAAAACCCTCTGACTCAAATTACTTAACGTACCAACATTATCACCAACACGCGTAGAATGACCGTTTGTAAACGTTTGATCATTATAACTTCTCTTTTTTACAATCTGGTCAACGAACTTAGTGAGGAATTCGCTATTATTTTTAGAATTAGAATTTAAGTTTTCCACTGCTTCTTTTTGAGCTTCATCCAGACATTGTAAATAGTTTTTGGAAAAAAACATTTGTCCATTTACTGTTGAAATATTTGTCAAAAGTTCATTATGATCCAAAAAGCATTTAATAATATCAATCATGTGACGTTTCAATTTATTTAGACACAAAGTCCCATTTTCGCCTAACTCATGTAAATCACAATACCAAGGCTCCAAATTAGGTGCAACCGTATATTTTGAACGGACTATTGAATTTTTTTCAATCGGTGAATTCAAATGTTCCATTTTAGATTGGATACCTGTGTCTCTACTATTTTCCGCAGCCTTCTGAGGTGATCGACACAAGTCATCAACCGAATTCATTATATGCTTGTCAAATAGCTTTTGCAATCGGAAGCCTTCTGGGTCGATTACTACGGGATTAGCTGGTAAGTCACATTGAATACCATTTTCATCCCTAACTATAGTCTTTGGAGTTTTAATTGAAATTAAAAATGAATTTGTTAATGGATAGCACTCAGAAAAAGTGCACATCGTTTCTGGAATAAATAGATCATAACTCTGTATTTTGTTCAGGTCAAGGGTTGTTTTTGTGAATTTCGTATATGCTTTA
This sequence comes from Hylaeus volcanicus, assembly GCF_026283585.1. Taxonomy (NCBI): domain Eukaryota; kingdom Metazoa; phylum Arthropoda; class Insecta; order Hymenoptera; family Colletidae; genus Hylaeus; species Hylaeus volcanicus. Next base: position 1,165,673 of record NW_026533172.1, on the reverse strand, counting down.
ACTAAAGTATTTTTTGGACTAAAATCAAAATTTGTTTCAATTACAAAACTATAGGTCACATCTTCAATAGGGTATTCTTTAACAAAGTTAGAGAGATCACAAACAGTGAATGTTGCGCACAAGGTTGAAGTAAAGTGTTCAGGGGTATCGATTTGATCAACCTCCATTTTATGATGTGCTGAGCCTTGACGTGCCAACCGTATGTCATGTGAATTTATTTTGATCCTCACAAAAACACTGTTTGTTGCAGGCGTATATTGAGTAGAATTAAACTTTATGCAAAATTTAACCACACCCGAATTCACAACATTAGAATTCAGCGAAAAAAATAATTTTGTAGTATTTTTTTTATCATGAAAAATCATAAATCTGTTATCTTCTTGGATTTGTTCCCCTACCAAAGAAAAGTGCGACCTATTTTTTAGTGCATCAAATATTGGAATCGCATGATAGATAGAAAATAGGTTTGATTTTTTCGATTGATCCTCCAAAGACCAAATTGACTGATGAATTTTATTGTTTGGCTTCTGGATTGAACACGATAGCCTATTGCCTTTTTCCAAGGAAATATATTTCACGGCTGGTTCAAAACACTCACTTGACATCATTTTCGAACGGATAGATTCCTTATTGGCAATACATTTTCTGTTTCCTTGCATACTATTAAACAAGTTAATAGTGTTTTCATTAGTTATGACTGCCTTTAGGGTATACGATATTATAACATTCTTTGAAGGGGCTATCGTTTTGAAATGTAGTTTTAAATCACTGTAATCAATATTATTACAATCAAGAAGATGATTGGCAGCTTCGATTAAAGAACAAGCTCCAATAGTAAAGACAATCATTGTTTCGGTTACGAGAAAGCTTTGTAGTGGTATTTCACGATGTGGAGATTTCAGACTAATTAGTACATATGGAACGAACGCGGAATTCGTTAGACTAAAAGGCGATCCGACTGGTTCCCCATGTAAAACGTTGTAGGAAGGAGCACTTTGCACTAAGTATAATGCCGGAACTTTTAAATGATCTGGTTCAAAACCGATTTCATTTAAGGATATTAATATTGAGTTAGATACGAAACTTCCTTCACAATACGCCTCTTCTTTACTAGCGACTCTACTACTTGTATTAAATATGAGATTTTTCACTGTAATAGGTGTTGAATTTTCGTATGATTCGGACCTTATAATTTTTTGAGAAAGGACTAAAAATAAAAATAAAATTGCAGGAAAGGAAATTTTAGAATACATTTAGCAAAAGAAAAAACTGCAATAATACAAGTTTCTTTGACCTCTAAAAATATTTCTATTACTATTGTTAAAAAAATTTAAGCAAGACGTTGATGGTTGCGATTTTGTGTAAAATATAACTTTCTTACGTTTCTACTAAAATATGAAACAAGGTTTTTTTTACATGTATTCGTCTTTTTTTAATATAGGCACTAGTTACATGCAACTTCGATAAAAAATCCGCTTTGCATCTTAACCTTCTGCAAATACCTTATTATTTTGAAACGTTTGACATTCACAAAAAAGCTGTCCCAAATGAATTCTTTCGGATGCATGTCAAACCTAATTCAACCCTCAAGTAAGATAGCAAATATAATTGAAAATTCAATTCCGTTTATTTCATGTCACAATCTAACTAAAGAGTTTATAGAAAAGCAAAAATAATGATGAGATATTAAAATCATAAGCGTAAGTTGAACTTACATTGATCCCCACGTTTTGAAAATGAATATTTTTTTCATGGAAAGCTAAAAGCAACTCTAAGTAATCATTTATGCCAAGATTAACTGCTCTTTTGTTTGAATAATTAGTTGCTTGTAAAACATTCTCAACGACATCCTATAAAAATTGAATCGCTTATGTTTTACATTTTCTACCAGTAGACCATGGAAGCCAAACCTTAATCAGAACATTTTCGTTACAGTAATGTTGCTCGTTCCATATTTTAAGATTTTCGTGTAATAATTTCAATACCGACGAAACCATAAAAACACTACGAAGAGTTTTTCGTTTACGCATAAAACAAATACGTAGTAAACCATCCCATTCCTTAAAATCAATCTGCCAGTTAACATGTTAAATAATACCTCAAAAGAAAATCAATCTTATTATTCAGTTCAAATTACATTTATAGACGGACATTTAGGTACTAGTTTAACAACTGTTGAGTCCACTAACGGTGGCGGGGTAAAACTTTTAGCTCCTAGTTGACACACAACTTCAACCTTACAGTATATTTGAACGTTGATTGATAAGCGAGAATAATTTTTATCATTTGGCTTGGCTAAGAGTCTGCATACACATCAATTATTGCTCTTTAAATTCCTATACTCTTAGCTTCTTAATTATAATCAGAAATATTTATTTTTTGAATTACACAAGAAACATGAAACTTGCGTGTCACACTGTTTATGAAAAATTCGTTGCAGTAAGAATCACTCGCGTTCATTAATAACTTTACCTATCGGCGAATTCCTTCTGAAACATTAAAATAGAAACCCGGAAAGTTGGTCTATGAGCTATTAGTTTAAAAATAAACGGAGAAGAAATGTTATAAGGAAGATTTGCAACACAAACATCAAAAGAACCAAAGTCCGAACGCAACGCATCTCCAAAAAAAACATCAAGATTCGTGTATCCCATTGATAAAGCCTTCCTTTTAACATCTCCTACCATACGCTCGTCTATATCAAACGCTCTAACTCGTCGGGCAACCCCTAAAAGCTTCATAGTAAGATTTCCAGTACCTTGAAAAAATTAATAACGCATTAGAACTAAGCTTAAATAAATTGATGTGTTTTTACGGACACCTCAATGACATAATCAAAACCATACCTGGACCGATTTCGAGTACTGTATCCGTTGATTTAATTTCTGCAGCTCTTAAAATCTTTTCTAATACTCCTTGATTTATTAACAAGTGTTGTCCTAATTTTTTATTAAGACTATTTGACAATCCACTTGGTTTTGTGCTACTAAACTTCGACCTTTTCAAAAGGTTTTTATCATTGTGCAACGATTTAAAGGCTTTTTCGGTACTTTTTTCATGAAACATTTTTTTAAATGTATTCGAATTTTAATGCCTATTGATGTAAGAAAAAAAACGAGTAACCTTCCTGAATTTTTTATATTAGATCACCAAAAACCTGATACTTTCAGTACTGCCGTCCTTAATTGCAACATGTACGACACGTACCAGTTGGTCCCAACGTTCTACGAAAAAAGTCATTCAAATTACAATATAATTGTTCCATAATAGAAAAAGTAAAGCTAAAAATAAAAAAATACAAGGTCAAATGTCTATTAAAAGTATTGTGGACGAATTGATTATGTCCGAAACTCCAGTGATTGTTTTTTCTAAAACGTTAAGCTTTAATTTGCACATTCTAATTTAAATTTACAATTTGTTCAGATTCTGCCCTTACTGTACGCGAGCAAAGGAAATTCTTAGAAAAGCAGGCGTTCAAGAAAAAAAAATGGTAGTGTTCACGAAAACTAGTAATCATACTATGCTCACCATTTATGTTGCGTAACAGCATGTGAAGGAATTAGATGAAATTCCAAACACTAGTGAGTACCAGGATTATTTACAAACGATTAGTGGTGGCAGAACAGTACCACGTATTTTTATAAATCATAAATTTTTTGGAGGATGTAGCGACTTGGTAGGCTACACTACAACACCATGTAAATATTTTTGCTCATTTTGAAATATAGGAAAATGCGTTGGCGAATAACTCCTTAATTCCTTTGTTAACCTCTGCTGGTGCTTTATAAAATTTCTTATGATACTTTTTTCAAATAGTTTTATACGGTTTAATGTTTGAAATTTTGAAACGGCGTGTTAAAAATTTACAGTTTTACTATAAGCAATACACTTCTTTAAAAAATACTGGATTTTTCCACCTTGGGACACATGACAGCCATTTCACAAATTTTAATCAAGCACCAATATAAGCAATATTTTTAACATATTTTTTCTTTTAAAGAAAGGAAAAAATTGAAAAAAAAAGCTCAATTTATAAATCTTATGTGTTTTTCCACTATTACATGTTCTAAGACAAAATGAATCTTAAATGATCAGACTTTGATTTAATATATAATGGTACAATGTGCAGAACCGATAAATAAAGAAGAAAGTGTTTTTGAGGTTAATGAAAGAATTGATGACAGAAATACACGTATCTTTTTCAGTCCGTTTCGAGATGAGCAACTAATAACTGAATTGAAAAAAGTCAACAATCAACTTCATTCATACCGTTTAGACAATGATGACTTAGCATCAACTGTTGTTGAGCTTCGTCAATTATGTGGTTCCGCTAAAGAGCGCATTTCTCAAAGTGAAGAAAAAGTTACAACATTAGAAAATCGAGTATCAACAGCATATGAAACGATTGAAGAATTGAATCATAAAATTTTAGAACAAGAGCTTATTATGAGCTCACTAAAGCAAGAGGTCTTTAACTTGAGGTCTGAATTAACACGAGTTCAATTTCGCGAAATTCGACTTTTAGAGTTTCTTGAAACTGAAAAAAACCTTCAAAAATTGTGTGTTATTTCCGACTTACTAGGCAACGTTTTTGCTCATATTCAGCATACATTCAATGCCAACAAGGAATTTTCTTCCTTGGAACCTTTTGTAAAACAAACATCTGACGCTGTTCATCATTTAAGTAACGAATTATCGAACATGGTAACGTTGTCTACCAAAAAATTATTAACAAACCCCCCGTCTACCAATCTAAGCGTCCTACCTTATGACTCCTCAAAGCCAGAGGACAACACTATTTGTTTTGACATCCCTTTATCGAATACACGAAACTCTTTACATCCTTTAAAAGTGACAACTGAAATGTATGATGAATCCAACTCATCAGCGTCCACGTGCTGTGATGTTGATACCTCCATCCTACCGAGTTCTAACGGCATCACACAAATTAAGAAAGAGCTACTGTTGTCTTGTTCTGGTGAAACAATGTTACCTGATAGTACGCATTGTGAAGTTACAGAACTCCCTTTAAGCAAGCACACTTCTATTTTAAACGGAGTAGCATCTAGTATTGAAAAGCAGTATCGAATGATTTGTCACTACAGAAAACGGAATGTCGCCGAGTATAATGAGACTTCTAAGGAAAATAAGGCTCCGTTGCTTACTGATACAGTATCCTTAAACAAACAAATTAAGTCAGGTGACGATTGTTGTAAACCGAAAAAGAGAAACGTTGTAGGAGGAAATTTGAATGATTATTGCATTAAAGGAAAAAAGATTAAATTTCCTAAAACCAAACAATACTTTTCACGGAGACAATTATCTTCTCGCTCTAAATGCGGTTCCATCTCCTGATTCTTTGATTATCAAATATAAAAAGTCCTTATTCAAAATAAACTTCCCCAGACCTAGTATTCAAAAGTATGTTTATTATAACAATTTTTTTGCAACTTGTTAACTTTTAGATATTTAAATATTCCTGTTTTTTATTTGCACATATAGGGACATTTTTTTTATACAGAGCTTCAAATGCACTTTGTCAAATGAAATATACTTTTTTCTTACTAGGAGTGTCAGAAGAAAAACAATTTTTTCCTTTACACATTTAAGCGCTTTCTAATACAGATTTACTTCTCCATGTTTAATGAAATGCCTTAGTATGTTTTTGAATACTGCATTCAGTATGGCCACTCATAACAAATTTTAAAAAAACATTTGTGTATTGATTCTAAATTATTAAAGCAATTCCGATTAGTAACTACGTAGCACTTTCGTTTTTATCATAGAAAAGAGCTCTGTATATGTGCGTCTACCTATATTTTATGTGAAAAAATGTCATGTCCTTTAATAAAACCATCTGCTGACTTTCTGTTTAAAAAGTATTGCCAAGGTGAACATACAGTAAATATTTTTAAACTACACTGTCTTCCGCTTTCTATTCATCGTGATACGATAAATTGGATATACAGATAGCTTTTTTAGACAGCGATGGCCTTAACCATGTCAAATATTGAATATTAAAAAAAAAATTTCTTATGGAATCGTACATTTTTGATAAAACAAAAACTTTTTTTCACTTAAAAGCTTGTTGGCAAATACAACGTACATAGCCTGAAGGGTTCCCGTGATTTAATCAGGATTTCTTTGACTTGTTTCCTATCTTCTCTAGAGTCAGTCATAAGATCAATGTTACCATATGATTATAAGACCCTGCTCTACACTGTACTATATCTTCTAGTTAATGTTGAAAGAAATTTGTTCATTGTTTTGTTTTAAAATTTAGACGTATTGTTTTAAACCATTTTATTATAAAATAAACTCTTGTAGCCCTTCAATTTAAAAACGAAGATGTTACAGTCAACCAAAGGTTTTTTTTAACAAAATATCGTTTCTTGCAGCGTTTTTAACATAAGAAAAGGAATTACAATAAGCTGGTAGATGATAGTATGAAATAAGTGGATTATGTTTGCTTAATAAAACTTCATTTCCATTCAACAAGGATAAAAAGAATTTCCTTTGCATGTAATTGTATATTAAAAAACATCTTGATATGTGTTTTTGATCGATGAGCAAGAAAAAAATTATTTGAGGTATTTTGTAAAAAAAAATTGGAGCATTCTTTTTAACCAGTGTGTCTTAAATTCGAATCGAACTAATCCAGAAACTTTTTTAATATTGTAGACTTTGGATGTTCTCTAAACAAAAACTAAAAGACACCTTTTCGATTGCCATTATTATCATGTTTCGTTTCATATTTTTCAATCTTTGTGAGTCAAATTTAAAGTTTTTAAAACAGTTGTGTGTATACAAACGGAATAAAGTTTCAGTAGATTTTTGTTATAAAAACAAATTTTACACCTCAGCTCTAATTAAATTTCACCAAACCAAACAGTATAGAATTAGATTTAAAAAAACATATGGTTAGACTTCTGAAGTCGTTGGGCACCGAATTTTTATATAGATATTAGATCCTATTTATTCGGAAGAAGAAACCTTATAAAAACTGCTTTTTGTCCCTTGTTGTCCCAGTTCATAAGAATTAAGATGCGATAGAAAGCAAAAAAATTGTTAATTTACAAGTATCAAAAGAATTCGCATTCATAAGAAGGAAAATGACAACGAAAATTGAGTTCATTAATGTAGATCAGCCCGAAGGTCTCAAAAAATTAAATGATTACTTAGAGGATAATTCGTATATCGTAGGCTTTTCTCCTAGCAAAAACGATATCCATGTTATTGAGCAAATCGATGATTGTTTTAAAAATGGAAATTATCCTCATATTTCTCGATGGTACAATCATATTAAATCTTTTTCTATAAAGGAACGTCAAGCATGGAAAACACCCGTAAATATTGCAGTAAATGTTACGCGTCTTTCCCCGAAAACGGAGGTTTCTCAAGACGATGACTTTGACCCTTTTGGTAATATTTTTTGAAAAAAAACAGTATATAGATGCGTCATGAATTTTCTTTGTTAGCTAATGAAACAGATGAGGAAAATCTAGCAGCGAAAAAGGTGATAACTGTTGTTAAACCGGCGAAACCCCGAAAAATTGTAAGGAATCTTTCCATTAAACTAATCATTATGAATCTTTTTTTCTCATAGGTTATTAATAGATCTCAATTAGTTATTGACGTGAAACCAGGCTCGATCGACACAAATTTAGACATTTTAGAGCAACATATTAAAAGTATTCAAATGGAAGGCTTGGAATGGTCTGTCGCTTGTAAAAAAGTGCCTATTGCTTTTGGTTTATCCAAGTTACAGATAGGGTGTATTATTGTTGATGATCTTGTTAATACCGACGATATTCTAGCACGAATTGAGTGTATTGGTTTAGACGAAAACGCTTCTAAAAAATATTTGGAGAATCGTGAGAGAGGTGATGACGAAGACGAGATTGAAGGGATGGTTCAATCCGCCGATATTGTTAGTTTTAATAAACTTTAATTTCATAGTTAAATATTTTACTTTGTTAACCAAAAAGTAAAATATACGAAGCCAATCGCTAAATGGGTAACTTTTTATTCGACGGTCTTTTACAAATTAAAACATGATAAAGGCATAAAATACCTGTTTACTTTTTATTTCATAATGTATTATCGAAAATAAACAAACGTGACTCGAACAAATATATGGATTGCATATAACACCACATTCCTATTTAAATTTACAGCGTTTGAATTGACACTATAACCTAAGCTAATAACTGAATATTGTGGTCACCTATGACATATAACTACTTTTAAAAGCGTTTAACGACAAAGAGAGTACAATTTTTACTGTTTAAAACAGTTTTTGAAGAATGAGTAAATGGTAATCTATAAGAGCGCGAATCCAATGAAATAATAACTTTAAAGTATTCCATGACGGTTCCCGTGAGTTAACATTAGTACGAGCACAATATTTTATGAAAAAATCGGGCAAATCTGTCAGATAACTAGCGATTAATAACCATCCACTACTTTCCGAACGCGATTTTGCTTTATTGTTTTTTAGTTTATAAATATTTTGTGTTTCTTCAGACAACGACTGAATAAATTTCCAATGAATGTTATCTTTTGTTTCACTTGAAAGTACTAGTAAAACATTCTTTACTGGTTTTTCATGCATTATAAACAAGTGCCGCATGGCTTTCAAAATAAGATGACGTGAGAGGAAATACGCTTTTTTTGAGTCATTTGAAGAAGTATTGTTGTTTTCATTATTTCTGATAATACAAGAAAAATATTATTTTTGGAAAATATTACTAAAAGCTTACTCCATGTAAATTTATAACCCACACAATCAAGCTTTTTGGTAAAAAACAAAATAAAGGTAATTAAAGTACTAGTATTAAAAAAAGAAAAAAAAAATCATGAGCAATTAAATAGCACTAGAAAATTAAAAAAACGTTTATTATGTTGTAGGAAATTGTACGCATATAATAACACAAAACAGAGGTAAACCATCTAGACAATTTACTTACAAAAGAAAATTTAAAGGTGTCAACCATAAGTCGTGAAAACTTTGTCGAATTTGTGTCCTCATATAATCCATTACTTCGTCAGTAATAAGGTGATCCACATCGCATCTAACATAGTTTAGCAAATCTTTCAACAATAGATAATTCCTTGTTTTTATATCCATCTTCAAATTACAATTCCCTATATTATAGTTCTGTAATATTTCCTCCGTGACAATTTCAAATCGTTTATTAGTCTGTGGTTTAAATTTTGACTGCTTTTCCGGAATAACATTTGAAAACGATAGTTGCAGTTTATTGCATTCTTGATGAAATTGTACACTTATCAGATGATCCACAACAGCACAACAATTAGTGTTCAACCGTCTAAGTGTCAACCATTGTTTCAGAGTCAAAAACCGAAAAACATTAGCACAGAGGCTTGGCTGATTCCAAAAGATTTCGCGTGAGTTAAACCTTAACCATTTTCTAGTACTAATTGTTTGTGAACCTAGTAAAAAGTGTTTATTTTCAAATGTTTTTTGAAAAACCATTTAAATTAAAATTCTAAAATGTTTTACGTTTTTTCTTTTTTTTAAAAAAAATCTATTTATCCACTCAGTAGCACATGTCAAATTTAAATCCATAATTTTGTTCTAATATTCAAAGTAGTTGTTTACAAATGTCTGAAAACCGTGAATACTTAATTACTTTTTTTTTGAAACAAAAAGATTTTTAAAGCGAATCATTAAGCAATATTGAAATGATTTCTTGCTAGAGATTTTTCATTCCATTTAACTAAAAACGACAAGTACAAAATTTATTTTTTTTTAATAAGAGAAAACTTCGTGAATTTCGCTGCATTTTAAAATTTTTTAAAAAGTGGCAATACCTTAAGAAAATATTAAACATGGGTTCAATATGGAAGGCTAAATTCAACATATAGAAAAAACATTTTCTACTACTTTGTGAAGCAAAAACATCATATAATTGACTAGTAAGATTATATTTTTTACGGTTATTCAAAATGTCCATATACCAAATAATGTGATTTCGTTTTAATTTCACTACAAAGGATTCATACTTTAAAAAAAGTATAACAATTTTTAAAATGAAGATGCCGAATACTCTAATAATTTAGCAACAAGAATTTGTACCTACACCTTTTATATTTGTGGTGTTGTGTTTAGATTTTGTTTTAATTATGCCCTTACAACCTTTTTGAAAGGGAAAAACTGTTGTAGATGTTACTTTTTAAAGAATATATTTAAGTTACTTTTTGTTTATGCAGTTCGCTAAACAGTTTTAAAAGAGAAACAAAGTTTAACCCCAATTATTTTAAATTTTGAAGCATAAGAAAACCTAATGATACTAAATGCTTTTTAAATTTTCTTAATTTAAATTTTGATTAATGTTATCTTCATAGCGGAGAAGTATCATCGTTTAAGAACTATCCACAACATTCCTTCACTAAAATCATAGAGTATACAATTTTTTTTTCTCGTTAAAAAATTTCGTTACCTAAGTGCGAAAATCGAGTGTTTTAACTCTGTGCTACCTTGATTAAAACAAAAAAATTGTGTGCTACCATTTTTGTTTAATATAATGTACCAGCTTTAGAAATTTTAATTTTTACTTTAAGGTAGAAATATGCTTTAAATTTAAATATTAACGAGCTATATTTTAATGTAACGGTAGGCGATTTCTTAACTTTAAATACTAAAAAAAAACAAGAATCATTGGTACATAAAGAAATTGAGCATCTGTAATGTAATTATTGACATCACGTGAATAACGAGAAGGTCGCATTTTTCTACGAGTTATACAAATGCGATGTTGTATTGCAGAGCTTAAATGACAATAGAGGAAGGAGTGATGATAATTCGGTTTCTTCGACATTAATTCGAGTTACCAATTCCAATTATGAAAAGTTTTATAATATTACGTTAACTAATCTTAACAGAATAATCGACACAACGCAATATTGCTTCTCGCGATCCGTGTAAGCAAATTAAATATTATATATGACTTTTTGAAGTTATAAATTTTCATTTTTTATGTTAAAATCATTTGAATTTAATTAGACGAAATTGGAGAAAAACACACTACTGTTTCTGTATTTATACGCCAAACGAACATGACACATCAAAGGTGTAAAACAAAATTGAAAATAAATTCATCTTCACTATAGAAAATCTATCAATAAACATGATAGCTTGTCTAATTTATTACTTAGATTCTGATGTAAGAGTCACTATTGTAACTTTTATGTACTTTTTTAAATATAACTAAATATACTTTAACTAGTATTTTGATGTATTTTTTTGAGTTTCTATTGCATGCATCTGCTTAAGCCTGAATAAATCAATAGATTCAGAGTATGACTGGTTTTATAAAACAATGACATTAAAACAATACTTTCGCTAAACGTAATTACTAAGTATCAAAAATTACTTTAAGAAAGATACTTTAATTCAATATTTTATTGTTTTAACGTATGTTGGTTTTTTAAAAAAAGAAACAAATGTTTGGCAAATTTATTCCCAGCAACTGCTGCAGACACTGCAACGAAGTTAGGCACTATTTCAAATTTTACAAACTATAAGCGCAAACAGTAAAGTTTTTTTTTTTAAAGTTCGTTTTTTTAGGAACTAGAATAAATTTCAACCCGTGTTGCTCTTTTTAAAATATGTAACTGGAAGCGTACCGTCAACAGAAGAAGCTGCGGTCATATAAAGCAAATTCTGTTCTATAAGAGATATACTACATACTTAAAGTAAACACATAAACAACAGTCATAATTTGTTTACGATATGACTATTGTTTTTTTAATATCTTCTTGATAACGAAGATGTGTTTTTTGTTGATAACTGTATCCACCAACTTTTGATTATGCGTTTCAATAGTGTATATGGAAGTGAAGGCAACAAGCCGTTAGTTCCAGTTCAACAAGACGCAATGGCGTCGGTCTCACTTAGTTCCATTCTTAGTCCACAAAGTCAACAATCGTTGTATAAGTCAGATCAACCACCCAACCCCTTCCAGAATTATACAGAGTGTTTAAATTCTAACCAACATACGACTGCGTGTGTCGATTCACATGATACGCATGCGCGTCGAAAAATTTTGTCACACGTTCCTAGACATAAACCTACTTCTCAATGTACACCTTCACCGTCTACTCATTCGGCACACTTTCGGTTCCGACCAGTTCCTTCACACAAAACAAAAGTACAAGAGTCGCTTCAGTCTAAAAATCCACATGAAAAAATAGGTACGAATGTACGCTATGTTTACTATCGCCCCACCCCGTCTCCTTCATCTGACAAGTGTGTACCATCGGAAACCCAGTCCATTGTCACTCCGTCAAATTATACTTTAGAGAAAAACTTGAGTCCATTGCCCTTTTCATATAATTCAAAAAATAATGTTGATGAAACTGATTTACTCCCTACAGCATTTAATTCTTACAGGGAAAATTCTTCGTTAAATTTTTTACCAGTAAATGGGTCTCCGAATGTCTTACTTGAGGAGGGTGAGGTATGGAGTGTAAAAGACTTAAATTTAAAAGATGATATTCATGATGACCAAATTAGTTTAGTAAGCGACGATGAAAATGATCTGGACTCTCTTGAAAGTCCAAGGCAACAAAGTTCTGAAAATAATATTTGCCAAAAGCCTAGTGTAGCACCAAACGCTTTGGATCAACCAGCGTTTGATAGTGACCGTTATTCTTTTTGGATTAATAAAGTCCAAGTTCGTACTGTTAGCCCAAGCTACTCCGATTTCTCTTCTTGCAATCTAAATGTTAATATAATTGTCTTTAAATTATCAAACCTGTGTCTTTCATTTAACTCACCGCTTTTGGAGGAATTCATTATATGGTTTTTGCCACAATACTATCGATATCTAAATACTTCAATTGAACAAAAAGATTACTTCGCCGAAATTTTTTTGATTCAAAGCCAATTAAACCCAAGGAGTCTTGATTTGTTATTGGTACTGTTCTTTTATAAAATGTATATGTCAACTAGTTTTATAGATGTCTTTTAGACGTTTCAATTTTTCTCCTACCGCATTACACATGGGGTCAAATCCCGATCTTGGTTCGGAGGGAATGCTTGTTTTATCTAAATTTATATCTGATAGCAAGGAACCTTTACGTTGGTTAGCTCTCCCAAAATGCCAGGCTTCTTGTGAGTCCCCGTTTCATTACCTGTTTCATGTTACAAACACACGTGTCCTTAGTTTCATCTTTTAAAACGATTTTGACTGCTGTTCTTAGTCGTTTAGACATTTACCCGCGGTACGTGTACTAGTGTTGACTGATACATATCTATACATTTGTATCTTTTAATGATTCCAGGATACATAATCGCGAATCAGTTCCCCTTTGGCTTGAACTTCCAACCATTTTTAACGACAGTTCCGGTTCACAAAAAAATGGATCTTCATCCTTCTTACTTAACACGAAGGTGTTTAAATACTTGGATTCCATTCGCCCTGGTTTATACTGCCCGATCCTTAACCGAACAATTTGTAGAATCAATTGTTGCGGTACACCAGGTAATGTTTTTTTGTAACACCACAATTGGTTCATACTCTGAGTATTTATAAATTCAGGAGCGATTTTTCATATTCCTAAATTGAGCAATCCTATGTCTCACTCCTCTGCTAAAGCTTTTGTTGATAATACGTCAAAAACTTTAACTCTTCCTACATTACCGTCAAGTGTGCAAGATATAGCGGAAATGAGTGAAATTGATAGCGAAGATGAAAAAGATAACAGCTTACCTTTATCTCAAGATTTATCTATTAATGGGGATGAAAACACGTATCAAGCACAAGCTTTGGAACAAACGGAAGTCACCTCACTCGATAATACATTAGCTTTAGCATATCAGTCACTTTTACAAGAATGCTTTTTCTCTATATCCATGGTAGCTGCAGAGTATCAAATTTTGCCATTTAATTTTCTTCAAGACATGGCTTCTATTTATATAGAAGGTAAAGATTTTCGCGAAATAGGTTTACCATTATTGTGGAAACACATTCCACCAACTGCATTAGCTGAATACCTTTCAAGTATTCCAAATAGTTTCGTTATAAGTTCTCAAAGTAAAGAAACCGCAAGATCAAAGCGACCTCGTGACACTAGCCAAGAAGAGACGGAAGAAGAAAACATGTTCAATACTTTCGAAACCCACAAAAATAAGACTTCATTTGTTTCTTCTTCTAATTCGAGTAACGTTGCAGAATTATCTTCGTGTAATAATATTGAGAAAGCTGGATTCTGTCATGATATTGGACAAATTTCTGATACAAATATTACAAGGAAAGGTTCAGTACAAAATTATCAAGATGACCGACTGCTTAACAAGCAAGATCAGGGTAGCACATCAGAAGAAGGCGAAATACCAGATGTCAACGTATTTTCAGTAGCGTTTCTTAATCATGGGAAACAACTACATTCTCGTTAGCTTAAACCTACTCGTGATACTAGCATCCAAATCGTATTTCTGCTTGACGGCTTTCCCCATAAGCATATGAATGAAGACATTAATTTAAGAGTATAAAAAATAGCTAAAACGTATTGATAGCACACTTATTTGATAGAGTATGTACAAAATAAGTTGGAGTCTCTTTTTAGCTTTTATTTAAGAAGAAATTTGTTTTTACTCACAATAGACAAAGCATTACTTTTTGATGATGAGGTCACAAAATTATATAACATTAACATTAGGTTTCTTTAGTGTAAAAAAAATTTAACAAGGTATTCAATTAATTGTTCAACATAACAAAAAAAAAATTGAGTGTAATATTTTCAGTTATCACAGAAACATCACAGGGATTTTCAGTTATCACAGAAACATCACAGGGATTTTCATTTTTACATGGTAAAATAGTATTTGAGGCGTTAACGGCAATTTATGCAGAGTTCAACGAAATTCTAACGAGTAGTTTGTAATTAAATTAGAGAATTTTAAACCTTGGGTAAATTAAGATATTGAACAACCATATCTAAAAAGATGCTCACGCGTTTATACTTAAAACTAATCTTTTTCTTGAAACGATTTATATACAGTGCTGAATCCCTTGAAATTTAAACATATGCATAAAATTATTTAAAAAGCGTTAATTTTTATTTTTTACCAAACCGCTTCCACCTTTTTTGATTGAATAAAAGTAATACATCTTCTTTAAGAAAATTTCAATCAGTAATGATTTTCTTAACATATATAAAATTTTTCTTATTTACTTTGTTCACAAATTTTCGTGATGCTAATTCTTTTTAATTAATCATAAATATTTCTGTCAAAGGAAACTTCTCATTACCTTTGTATTTAACAAACGGTGACGTGACCATAATCCGAAGCTAGTACTACAAAAGCATATTTTAGAAGTTGCAATTGTTTTACTCGGCGGGCATTGATTTTTTATTTCTTTTAAAAAACAAAAATACAGAAGATACAAATACTTTGGCTAAAACAGAAATTAATGCTTATATATTTCACCTGTAGCTATTATCTACTTTCCTATTTCTATTTATATCATAAATTGTTATCAGTCCTTTATCTGACGTTCTATTTTTGTGAACTCTTCCTAGTTCCTCCTTTAGCATATTTAATAGACGACCAACAAGAGTTTTATTTTTATGATACTGTAAGTTAGCCTAAAACTGAAAAATACGTTTCTGGCATACTGATTTCTATACTAATACTGTAAAGTATAAATATTAATGTTGCTAAATTCATTAAAATTTTTAATTTTTGTCTTAGTTCATTTTGGCAACACTCTCGCATATTAACAAAATGCTAACTACGAAGGTCTATTGAGATACAAAAAAAAATGAAATGTAAAAGATCCTGTGGTTTTTTTCATTAATTAAAAATAAATAAATTAACTTTGAAGTCTTTTTATGCTGAAATTTTTAAACGAATATCGTTACCCCAAGGTATTAATTGTTACACTAACTGTTAAAATACCAGTACACCTTCACAACTATGCAAAGTAAGCGTTCAGTATTAATCTTCATGAAAATGTAACATTTGTAAAATCTCTAAAATTGAATAATTGCTTCACATTGATGCTGTAATTTTGCTTTGATTAAAATCAAATTATTACTGGTCCTTCATTCAATGTAAAGCAATCAGAATCGGAGCCTTTTAGTAATCCATTTAAAGATCATTCATTTTGCAAAAAAAATGGTCGAATCGGACTGTGCGAATCCTGTTTCAATTAAGAAGAAGGTTGAGATTTCATCGAAAAATTTCAAAATAAATTTAGACGAAAATGAGTTATCTTTAAACATGGAAGATACAAGTAAAAAGAAAAAAACACAAAACCCTTTTGAGAAGCTTGGATTAAGCTCTTTTGTAACACGTGCTGTTTACAAACTTGGGTTCAATCTACCGACACCAATACAACGAAAAGTGGTTCCGGTGGTACTTGCAGGAAGGGATGTAGTTGCAATGGCACGTACTGGAAGTGGAAAAACTGCTGCGTTTCTCCTACCCATCATAGAAAAACTTTTCGAGCATAAAACCATAGTCGGTATACGCAGTGTTATTCTGGAACCAACTAGAGAGTTAGCGTTTCAGGTTGAAAAAGTTGCTTGTCAACTTAGTCGTTTCACGAACCTGCGTATTACCAGTATAGTTGGAGGAAGCAGTATGGAAAATCAGTTTTCCAGCTTATCGCGTAACCCGGATATTGTAGTTGCTTGTCCAGGACGATTAATGCATCAGGTTATTGAAACAGATATTCCTCTTACCACTGTACAATTTCTTGTGATTGACGAAGCTGATCAAATGTTTGATCTCGGTCTTGGTGACCAAGTTCTACTTTTGCTAAAACGAATGAATTCTAATAAACAATGCATATTAACGTCGGCTACACTACCCTCTCAACTGGTTGAATTCGCAGCAGTGGGACTCAGATCACCCTTTTTTATACGTCTAGACTGCGATGCGACCATTTCCCCGACACTAGATATGTGGTTTCTTTATATTCGAAAAGAAGAAAAATTAGCAGGCTTATTGTTTCTTCTTCGTCACATTCTTCTATCTGTGGATCGATGTGTCATGAATTCTTTATATTCTACAGGTGCACTTCTCCCTCAAGGTGTTTTAATTTTCACCGCCTCACGTCATCATGTTGACTTTCTTGGTGCTTTTTTGACAAAATTTGGTATCAATGCACAGGTTGCGTATGGCTCTATGGATCTACAAGCCCGAGTAGAAAGCGTTTCACGCTTTCGAAAAGGTTTATCAAAGGTTTTAATTGTTACCGACGTAGCAGCACGTGGATTAGATCTTCCTGTTGTCGGTTGTGTTTTAAATTTTGATTTCCCGATATCTCCGAAACATTTTGTTCATTGTGTTGGGAGAACAGCTCGCGCCAATAGGTTAAGGGTCTTTATTGTGATACTTTTTTTTTATTCCATTCATTTGTAGACCTGGACTGGCTGTCTCCTTTGTAACACGCGAGGAACTAGCGTATGCTGAAGAAGTTTTACTTTTTTCGGGAGTACCTGGTTTTGAAAAAGCGGCTAAAATAACCTCCTCTGGTTTTGATGAAAACATATCAACTACAAAAAATTTTAAATCTATTATTAGTGGGTTTCCAGATTTGAGTTTTGAAATGGAACTAGTTCGAGATGCATTTCAAAACGATATTGAAATGCAAAATTTAGCACGAACCATGGCTAATGCTTCCATACAACACATGAAAACCCGTAGGCCAGCGTCTCACCAGTCAATAAAAAAGGCAAAAAGGCTCATTGATGGAGATAGTATTGAGCTTAGTTCATCTATACATCCAGTTTTTTTCAAATGTTTACCTCGTTTGAAAACATTAAAGTGCAAAGAAGAAGTAAGTCTTTTCGATGGGTCTTTTTGTAATAATGTGTTAATATTGTTGTATTTTTTTTGGTACTTAATGTTACCCACTATGTAACTTACGTGATGCGAATCAGAGTACTAGAGATGAATTTATAAAAACCTTACATAGTATAAAACCGAAAACGACATCTAAAGTTAAAAAAGGAGGAAGGCATGGGGGCGTACTGAATCCAAGTGTTGTTGATGGTCTTGAAAAACTACAGTTTACCACAAAATTAAAAAACTTCTCAATAAATTTTACAAAAAATGAATGTAGAAACATGGCAGAGTGTGACATCGATTTCCCTTACACTCATTCAAAAAATGT
Organism: Hylaeus volcanicus; assembly: GCF_026283585.1. Lineage (NCBI taxonomy): Eukaryota > Metazoa > Arthropoda > Insecta > Hymenoptera > Colletidae > Hylaeus > Hylaeus volcanicus. Next base: position 1,147,518 of record NW_026533172.1, on the reverse strand, counting down.
TGTCGAGGATGTTGACGTCGCTATGACAAACGCGAGTTCGACCAATGGCTTGTCATGTGAGAGAATGAATGGCTCCCTGACGGTTAGACGTCCACGTATGTCTGTGGCAGAAAGACGTCGCTTAAAAAAAGAACGGGGAAACGTTTGCGATACTGCCACAAAAACAATAGGCACAGTTAAATGTGACGCGAAACTGATGAGCATTGAGAAACCAGCTTCGATCACGTTTGACGTTTTTGATTGGAAGACTAAAGCAGTTAATTCCGGAAAGCCCTTCTTCTTTCTAGACAACGAAAAGCCTACGGATGACGAAACTAAAACGCTTCGCGAAGCACATTTTCAATTAAATCCAAGAAAAACTGACATTACATATAATGCTATATCTCAAATGAATGCTGCTGCATTAGATCTGGTTCCCGAAGATCATACTCAGCGACGACATAAAACTAAACTTGCACGAAGGTGAGGTAAAAATTCATCGTGATTTTTTTTTTAATAAAGTTTGGTAGATGGAATGCACAACGTAAAAAATATGTGATGGCTTCGGTTGATTGTGAATCTGGGGACGTGTTGCGAACAAAAAAAATTAAACAGCGTAATGAGGCAGGCGTTATCTGCAGGTTATTACAATAAGAGATCATTTTATCAAAGCTTTGAAAGACAATTTTTAACACTAATAATTTGTTGTATTTTGTTGCTCTACTAGAGGTGAGATTCAAAAAAAAGGAATCTACAAGAAATGGGTGCAGTCCACGCACTGTGTTATCCAAAAAGCTGGGGAATTAGAAAAAGATCAATCTTTCATTCGACGCAATCGGTATTCTCATATAAATAATCATGGAGAACAACCTGAAGGTAAAATTTTTTTTTTGGTATTTTTTAAAATAATGTGAATGAGTAAAATGTTCGTCACAGAAACTACTTGACACAAATTTTGTTGCTATCAAATACAAAATTGTTGTAGTTGTCCACCTAGTTTGAAATCGCCAAATGAACTGCTTTGTTTCTTTTTCTTGTAGATGATTTAAAACCTTTGGAAAACCGCCGTAAAAGTACTATTAACAATAATAAAAAAGGACATTGTCGAACTTACCCAAATCAATCAAATCACTGCGGTTTAAACAAGCGTTCTTGTAAAGCTGAGATTAAAAATACTGAGCAGGTAATTTTTCTTTTTCTATGTATTTCCTTACATCTATAAAAAAATGTATACTTATAATGAATAGATCTTGAAATTCAAGAAGGATAAATTAATGAAAGAAGCTAAGCAGAATGTACGAGTGAGAATGGAAATGCGCAAAAAGAATAAAGAAGCTCACATGAAAAAACGACGAAAACAAAATGAAGCACGCGCTATTCCTAGAAGAACTTTTCCTTTGATTCGTACACGGAAAACCCGCAAATCAAATTAAAAAGTTCTAAAAGATAATTTTTTTCGTTTTTCTAAACTTTCTAATTGTTTTTTGAATGCGAGACTTTTACTCAATCCAGTGGTCAATGGCGTTCTGTCATTCGCTTGAAAGAGAATCTTAACATATTTTATTATTACTTCGATAAGTTATGTGAGAAATAAGATGGATGGTTATTTATTGAATCGTACATGTCAATTATAAAGATTTAAAATGTGAGAGTAAGTGACACATTTTATTCCACACGTTTTCTCAACTGATTTCTCTACCTACCAGTTGTTAATCATCCTTTATAACACAAAAAGTATTACTTATTATGTATTTGAGGATCGATTGACACTTTGTTATAGGTGCTGTTTATATAAATTAAGATTGTTTGTTAAAATTGGATACATTTAAAGATAATACGATTCAAATGCAGAGATTTCTATTATTTGGTCTGTACCTCCTCTATTAAACAACCTAATGTATGAATTGAAAATTTTCACTACACTCTATTCCGTAGCAACCACGTTGCTATCACTTTATTCTAATATTAATCTGCATATTCAATGAACGCTTTTTTTCGTATTTAACTAATTTTCTTCCATCTTTTGTAAAAATAAGATATTTACATTTGGTAACCGTATGCTTTCTATCAAAAAAACGTGTACCAACAGCGAAACCTGGCACAGTGACGAACAAGACGCTTTACTAATATTTTTTTGATAGAATTTATACCTCACCATATAATTTGATGTATGCATTCTCATCTAGTATGATATACTTTAGCCTAGACTTTGATATCACAAAAATAACTAGGCACAATTTCAAACTATTTTTTCTGTAAATATTGAAGATATCGTTAGGTATTCAAGGAGCATCCGTAGAAAAACAAAACAATGTTGAAGAAAAGTTTTGCAACTCATCTGTTTTCATATATGTTAGGATTCATGTCAGCACGTGCTTAATTAAAAAAAAAACAAGAATAACTAGTTTAGAAAAATTGCAACACATCATGCCAAATCAATTCAGCTTGTTTGGTTGTTACGTTCAGCATACGCAATTAATTAAAAAAAAAATCTATATATTCTGTCAATATTGCAGAGTAGTAAACTTTTTTCCTTTAAACACAGAAATTCCTCACTATGGACAACAATTTTTTTTTAAAAATGAAAAAACAGAAAGCATCATTGTAACGGCAATTGTTTGATAAATAATGCCATTTAATAAATGGTTTCTAAAAGCATTTAAAAATCTTTTCCTAAAGCAAATTAAAAAAAAACGTTAGCTTTTTTTTTTTTCATGTTTAGAGTATAAAAAATAAAAAAAGTTTATTTTGGTTTATGTGAGTCCATACATTTTTTTTTTTTCAAACATGGTTAAATTTTTTCATTTTAATTGACTATCCTTTAAGAATTACATTTAAACACCTCTTACAAATTCTTTTAAAAACCTACACACGTTTTATTTAAATCCATATTTTTGGTTTATACATGTTATCTTACATCGTTGAATACTCCTGATTTTGTAATTTTTTGAAAACAAATATTGTTGTTACGCTACTTTTTAATTAAAAATGCATATGTCATGATAATTTTAAAACAAATTCAACCAGTAGCATATCTTATTTTTTTAAGAAAATACTTTTTCAAAAAAGGTTTATTTCTTTTTTACTTTCAATTTCACTCGAATCAAACGTTTTCAGTTATTTTATAAAAACTGGTTAGGCTTGTTTTTCAACCAATGTTTTGTTTAAATAAGTAAGAAATAATGTTATAGCAACGAACACATCTCTACTCAAAACATGAACGAAGAAAGACACTTTGTAAGAATAATATATTCGTTTTTTAACAAGCTATTTTGTTACAATTATTTTTTTTGAGTTAATTCATTGTTTAATTATACTCTATTTTAATCTGTTTTTAACAAATAGTATTTTTTTAATTAATACCATGACCACACAGTTGATTTTTTACGTTAAATCGTTTATTAAATGACTTTCTTTTCAATTCGAAAGATTTATAAAAATCTAAATCTAATACTTAATAAAAATAAAAAATTGTCTCCTGTAGATGTCGGTATAGTTTTCAATGATAAGAATTTTACTTGAGAAAACTCTTCACGTACAGCGTAAACCAGAGCAAGCATTTAAGCACACTGAACACAAAGTATTTATAATTAGTTAACTATAATGAAATAATAACATTTTTGATTTAACAAAACACTTTTATAATAAAATTTTGTAAATCAGTGACTTTTCACATAAACATAGTATTTAATTTTTAAAGATCTGTAGTCTAAGTTGAAATTCGACTTCTGCAAGTAACTTCTATATATGATGTTCCACAAAGTGTAAATAAAAATTGAGTTTATAACAGTTTAAAAAGAAATCATAAAAGCAAACAAGGATAGAAGGCTAAATGTACGATAGCATCGATATTTTTTATTGTGTAAATATATGAATTTCATTAACAGGCTATTCATGAAAAAGATTATTTTATTGCATAAAATAAAGAATATTTTAAAATGTCATGAAATAATGATAACTTATGCGCCGATAGTATCAGTCAAAAGGAAAGTCATAGATGATGAATTATAAAATCAAAAATATTCTTGCCAATAAGAAAAAAGCCGTACCATATATATCGTATGTCACGAAGATATTGTGGCTTTTCAGTTTCCATTTAGTTTGTTTTTATAAATTATCCAGAAATTTTTTTTAAAAAAATTCTATACAAAATACAATATTAATAATGGCATAAAGCTAATATCACAAAACACACAGTGGAGCCAGTTTTGTTACACAAAAAAACCTTGACTACTACCCTTGTTGAACTTCAATATATTTTTTTTAGGTCTAAGACATGTAGGCTGGATGCCGTAACATTGACTAATGTCCACACGCAAGCATGCCGAGATGCAACTAGGAATGAATAACCTTAAAGCATTTTCAATAACCTGTTTTTAGTACATTGAATTGATGCTGTTTTTAATCCAAATATCACTCAACTTGAGGTTTGTATAATTAGAATTTGTGTTAGCTGGTTGTATGAATTTTCGATTATTCAACTCGGGTGGATCTGTACATAATTCTATTTAATTTTTAAAATAGATTTTAGAGTTAATTTTCCTGTTCTAATTTTGGTACGTTAAAAAAAATATTTTATGTTACTAACCTATAAAAAGTATCATTTCTAAACATATAATGAAAATGTGTGAATCTCTTTTCTTCTCGTGTTATACGTTTTATCTCGCATCGTTTCTCAAATAAGATTTGCTAAAAATTTGAATTTGTTTTTCAAGTTTGACGTCCATGTTTAATTTTTTTAAATAATACAGTAATACAATATTGAATATTTTTCTTGTGAACACTACCCTAATGACAAAAAATTTTGACGTTTTTAGCGCATTGTCGAAATCAGCTTGTGCGAAACCATTCCGTAAGGTAACGCTTCGACAAGTGTTACGAATAAACAGTAATTCTACATTGAGGAAACCCTAATGGAATCATTGGCAGATCCTAAAGAAGACAGAGTTGTTAAAGAGGTTAAACCTCCTCCAGCCAAAGTAAATTTTTATATATAACTATTATTATTTTTACTTTGTTACACATTTACTACAAAGAATGCTTTTAAATTAAGAAAAACGAATTGTTAAACATTACACTTTAGCCCTTGTCAGATGAGTTGCTTTTTCCAAATAACAATCGTGTACCAGACTGGAAAACTTTAAAAAAACATTTTGAAAAGGAAGGTCGTTTATCTACTCAGCATTGTTTAGAATTGATTCGTGCAGTGTCCAAAATAACTTCGAATGAATCAAATTTATTATTTCTAGCTTCACCTATAACAAGTTAGTATACCAATAACGTTTTTTAACGTCGTATGTTTACGTACGATAGTTTACCTTTTTTCGTAAGTAGAAATATTCGTTTTATAATGTAGTTGTTGGTGATATTCATGGTCAATATTATGACTTGATTAAATTATTAGAAGTCGGAGGTGACCCCGAAGTTGTTCAGTATGTTTTTTGATGATAAAAAAGTTACACTGTCTAAAAACTTCATTTTATCTGTCTTTGAAAAAATAATAAAGAATCTTCTGTTTGTCTTTTTGTTATAAGATATGTATTTCTTGGAGATTATGTAGACCGAGGTTCTTTTTCTATTGAGGTTATTCTTTTATTATATACATTGAAGGTGGAAAGTAAACTAAAAAAAGTGTTGTATTAAAAAAAAATGTTTGTTAGTGCGACAAAATAAATATCAATTTGTATTTATGTTACATAAATTTTTCTTTTTGCATTGGGTGAAAGTTATGTCGCCCTCATGATGTTTGGCTATTACGAGGGAATCATGAGTGTCGTCAAATGACTGTATTTTTCAATTTTCGAGAAGAATGTATGTTTTTTTTTTGTTTATTCAACTTTTTTTAATTCTAGTCATTTTACATATGTCGTTTTCAGGCATTTACAAGTATGATTTATCTGTTTATTATGCTTTCATGGAGTCTTTTGATACACTACCACTTGCTGCGGTCATTGACAATAAGTTACTGTGTGTTCATGGAGGCCTCTCACCAGATTTGCATCATGTCAGTTAACATATTGTTTGTTCATTTTTAAAAAGTTACACAATAAGTTATGAATGTTAATTAAGAATGTATCTGTAGTTAAATCAGATTAACGCCATTAATCGATTTAGAGAACCACCACGCGCAGGTATTTTTTGTGATTTACTTTGGTCGGATCCAATAGATCAAGATAAAATTCCTGTTGGATCAGTTTCAAGTAATTCAATTAATAAAATTTTAAATGTGCAAACACTAAAAAACGTTTTATTCATGTAACCATAAGATGATCCTTTTATTCCTAATGACGTAAGGGGTTGTAGTTTCTTTTTTGGATACGAAGCTGCACTCGAATTTCTGCAAAAAAATCATTTATTGTCGATTGTACGAGCTCATGAGGCCCAGTTAGAAGGGTTTAAATTGCATAAAGCTAACGCAGGAAGCGGATTTCCAACTGTCATAACTATTTTCTCAGCTCCAAATTATTGTGATTGTTACAACAATAAGGGCGCTGTTCTTAAATTTCAAGTATGAAAACATTTTATAACATGTTTTTTTTTTCTTCTCTGTTGTTACAATATGTTTTACAATTTTGCTTAATAATACTACTATTTTATTTTTTTTAAGAATAATACTTTAAATATACAACAATTCAATTTCTCGCCTCATCCATATCATCTCCCCAATTTTATGAATGTCTTCACGTGGTCCATTCCATTTGTTTCCGAAAAAGGTAACTAAGTCCAATTCATCTACCTGTTTTTATAATAAAAATTTTTGGACGGAATTATAAATATTCTTCATTTATATCACTAAAAAAGTTGTTGAATTACTTTACACCCTGCTTACACCGTCAACAAAAGATACAGATCATATTGACGATGAAGATGATGATTCTATTGATGACACTGAACTTCCTGACTCGATTAAAGAATTTCTACAAAGCTTTGAGTCGAAACATATTCTCAAGTCTAGAGATTTAGACAATGACACTGCAGCGGGATTATTACCCTCTCAACGCGTTGCACCTTTAACGTCTGGGATGAGCCTGCATCGTACGTTGCTTATTTCGAAATTTTATATGTATTTTTTAATTCAACAAGGTACGAACACATTAAAAAAAAAGGTTCAGTCGGTTGCTAGATTATTGCGATTGTTTCGTACCTTACGACAACAAAATGAGCTTATTGTACAACTTAAAAAAGTGACACCAGGACATCGTATTCATCCAAAATCTCTTCTTGAAGACGAGAAGGATGCAGAGGAAGGTATTAAAATATTTACTTATTTTTTTTGTTTCTTTAAAGAGAGTATGATTAAGTGGCTTTCTTTTATTAGTCAATCCTGATTTAACACGAAATCGATTCACGAATGATAAGAAAGTCGACAAGGCAAATGAACGTGGTCCAAAGTAAAGCTTTTATTTATTAGTTGGTTTCTTTCTTAGCTACTGATGATAAATTCATCGTGGTTGTTTCAGTTGGCATTGTTTCTCTTTATTTTTAATGAAAAACTATGCAGAATTTATATAGATAATTCTATGAATAATTTTGATTCTTTTTTAAAAATTATTTTAAAATTTTTTCGAGTTCTCGGCTGTTTTCATGTGTAAATCGCGGCTAAAAGAGTAAAAAAAAATTCAGTCTTTTTATTTTTCTAACCTAATACATAGTTCCAAGATGTATAAGCTTTAATTTTTTCCATTTTATAAAAGTTTTTTATATGCGTTACTATAAGAGCACAAAAAATATCAATTCAGGGTTCATATGTTTACTAAAGCATGCAGAATGCGCTACAAAGGTGGGTAATGACACTTTCAATAATGTTTCACAGTGCTCAAAAGCAGACTATATGTACTTTTTCTACATTACGAAATATCTTCCAAAAACGTCAACCACACATTTGTAATAGAATAGAAGCATTAACGGTAATTGGTTAAAATGCATACCGAAATTTGCATTCCAGTATTGAAAAGGCTGTCATAAAATAAGAATAAAAATAAGATTTTAGTAAATAAATGGTTGATAAGCAACCCTTGAAGTTGTAATTAAAAAATGTAAGATTATCAAATATTATATTTATGCAAGAAAAGGAAGCTTTGAAAAAAAGCATCAAATCCGTTTTTTTTTTAATCTTTGAGTGGCAATGTAACTCATTTCGGAAAAATATTAGACAAAATTTTTTTTGAAAGCAGAGAATAACAAGACGGTATTTTATGTTCTAGCGCAAATAGAGTTTATTTTGAGATTGAAGTCTGTGTATAATGTTTTTGCAATAAAGAACAAAAGCATAAGAACCCTATAATTTATGTTATTATATTTTTACATTACACTAGCAATTACACTTTCGTATGTCAATTAGACGTAGTAGCTGAACAATATTTTTTTAAAGCAGAAACAAGTGACTTTGAACATTGACAAGAAGTTTTTTAAGTTAAGAAAGTAATTGATTGCGAATAATCTTAAAAATAATTATATTTAGTAGAATCATGTATAATTAGTTTTCGCCTAGTACTAAGCAAGGGAATTCATCATGTTACCTGTTGCAGATTTTTGAATAGATCCTGACTGAATAAATAAGAGTGTTAAGGTTGTCAGCCCGTTTCAAAATACTGAGATCTTGTGAGAGCAAACGTGAAGTAATTGGATGAGTCCTGTATGCCGGCCCAAATGCTCCCTCCTATCCAAGGTGTTATGGAAGGAGATTCTTGTTGATAAATGCAAATAGGCCATTGCTTAATAGAAAATAGTTTTAAATTTTGTATTAAACAGAATTTTTCACATCAACTCACCTCGGGCAAAATGGAACGTAACTCTGTATATAGTCGACGAGAAAAATTAGTAAAACAAGAAGACCCTCCGCATAAAAGAATCCGTTGCGCCATATAGGGCTGTGTTACAGATGGACAGGCGAGTATCGCTCGTTTTATAGCAGTTGCAATACCACATTGTTTTTCTGGAGTGAATGGCTCATACGTGTTATTTATCAACTTATGTGGGTCAATGGCAGCAACAGTTGACTTTTTACTCGTTAATGTTGCACGGATCGATGCATTTGATGTGTTACGTACAGCAGGAAATGACAGTTGGTAATCTATTTAGAGAATAAAATGATAATGATTAGAGACCGTTAACATCAAGAAGACATTTTACCAGAAGGATAAAATAATAGTTCAGGTGGTTTTATACGCTCGATGTTCATATAAACGACGGGTGGTTTATCAGAAGAATACCATGAAGATTCTGATCTACTTGTATTGTGGTTAACTTCTTTCTCAGGTTCTACATCATTTTGATTTGAAGACAAAAGATCAGAAAACGACGTTGCCAACGTTTCAACCGGTGAAAATAAGGGTGAATTTGTATCATTTTCATTTAGTTGATAGTGAGGAATTCGTGCTGCACGAACACTTTTAAATAAACGTTTTAGCGATGATTTCTGGTAGTTGAAAGAAGTCAAAGAAGAAGAAGACAAAAAAAAATTAAAACATTTACCTCTTTTTGATTAAGATTAAAGAGATAATATTGATGAGTTAAATGAGTAACAGTTTCGATATTGGACGATAAGCTCTTAGAAAAAATGCGGTTTGCTAACCGAAGATCTTCCAAATAATTAAGAGAAACAAAGCATCCTTCTTCTTTTATCTAGAAGAAAATATATACTAAGTAAGATCTCTTACCGAAATCGCATAAAGATAAACGATAAAAAATGTAAAGTATACAAACATACATGATGAATCAATAGTTCATTGCGTTCTAAATCAATCTGACGGTAAGAAAGAAATTGACGCAGTAAAGACGACACATTAGCACCGCCTAAATCTATTCGCATAACAGCTGTTTCCAAAGGTATTTCATTGAACAATGGTACAATCCACGTGGTTTGGTGCCCTACGTCAACCACTATTTGGCAAGGGGGCCTTTCTGTTGTCTCACTTGACACATCTCCGATCTTCCAAGATTTCAAATTTTTAAAACCAGAACCTCCTACTTTCCGTTTAGGTTTTTGTTTTATAGTAAAAAAGCCTTCTTGTGTATCAGCCAGTGATATTGGAATAGGTTCCAGGCCCGAGTTAAAAGAAAAAGGAACTAATTGTTGTCCTGGAGAAATGACTACCCGATCAAATCCAAATTCCTCAAATATAATTTCGGTAAGAGTGTAGCGACATGTTGTTGGAGAATTAAAGTGTTCTGTAACGAGTATACCATGTGATGAATAATCAGAAATATTTAAATACTGTTTTGAAAACATTTTATCCCATATAGAAACTTCCAAATCTCCATTGACAAGTAACCCATGATCAAAAGGACGCTGACAAAGAAATTCGGGGACAGTATAAATATCGTCACCAAGGAATAAATTGTTATGTCGTGCATGAGATGTTGGCAGATTAACGTTTCCTTGTTGCACTGTATTGCCAAGAGAAGTTGTATTTTGTAAGAAATGATCTCTCGCGTCACGACGTCCAAAAGTTTGCACAGCGCAGTTTTGAAAAATATGGGTAGGAGCAATTTGATTTACAAACCCTGCTTTGATTGAGTAAGACCCATTGTCCAGTATAATTATGGAATAAGAATCATTATTAACAGCGTCGCTTACAACTGATTGTCCTTGATGTATTTCTTCATTTAACGACTTACTTATCATTTTCAAAAGAAAAAAAAAAATCTATAACAAATGAGTCAGATGTAAAGTATCTATATAATAAATTTATGTTAAAAAATTATCAAACAAAGATGCCGATTCGTTGCAGAAATACAAAAAAATAAATATATACTGATCAGCAAACATTACGTTGAAGCGATGAAAACTGTTACCTGTTGCTTTTTTTTTCTGTGAGCAAATTTTAACGAAAAAACAAAGCTTAGCTTCCGTTTCTATTTAGGAATAATAAAAAGTGAAACCCAGTAATCAAAAAATTATTTATATTCAAAATGCATGATTGTTTTGTTAGATTTTAATATGCAAAATCATTCATGTACAACTTGTGAGAAACTAAATATGTATAAATTATGGAAAGCAATACCAACACGGAGAACTAAAGTTATGTTGAAGAAGTTAGGGGGTCTAAAGTGAAAAAAAATATTTAAGAAATCAACAGTAAAGAATACTATGAGGCACCTAACAATTTGACGGGTGACTGTTTTATTGAACGGGTGATAAGCCGACTCAAAGCAGGTTAAGTTTGTTCATAATAAAATGATAACGTGAATTTTTTTTTTTTTAAGAGTAAAATTCAGAAAAATATGTTCTATAATAAATTTTGATCTAAACATGTTAACCTGATCGTGTTAAGAATATTTGAAATAGTGATAATGATAAAACATAGTCTGCAGGTCGGGTTATACACTTGAAACTGAGTTGTGCAGTGGTAATTTTTTAATTATAACTTTGTCATAGAACGTTCTGTTTAATTTTTATTGACAAAATAAATTGTAATTTTTTTACCAAAACTTATGTCTGAGTCGGATTCAGAGGCTAGACCCGTAGAGGAGAGTCATACTCCAGAAACAAGTGGAGAAGTACTGAAAGAGATTTTCGTTCGCATTCTGGCAGGCTTAGGCGTACGTTAAACATATAATGATTCAAGTCATTTTGTTTATAGGTTGTTGGACGCGGTCTGCGAGGTGGATTTGTTGCTAGCGGAACATGTCTTAAGCACACAATATATCCTATCAAAGAAAGTTGTGTTTATGTTTATGACGAAGTAAGCATGAAAAAATATGAGTGTAATTTTTTAAAAGCGGTCTAACGTTTTAAGGCATCGTCATATTTGAACCCATCAACAGCTCGTGCTGGAAGGGAAGTTGCACAAGAAGCTGTTGTTTGTTTTGAACAGTCTCGAGGTGAACTAGAAAATGATGTATTCCCACCGTCTAATCCGAACTAATGCTAATCTTATTTTTTTTTTTAATTTCCTATTACATTTAAAAAATTCACTAATTTTTTCTTGTTTTTAATCTCATAATATTTTTCACACATTCATAAACGAGTTCGAAATTTAGAGGTGGTTTACCCTGACGCATAATGCCAATGCTTCGTGAACACGTATACAATTTCTAAATATATGAAAACTAAACTGTTGTACGGCGAAGAAGAGTCACATTTTTACTTTTGCCATTATGTGTAAGGTGAGTGATAAAATAAATATAACAAGTTTTACCATGGGTTGTACACCTTTCCAAATGATTAAACAGAATGGACCTAGATTCGTATGCCTTGATCATTTTAAAAATTACCTACTCATGTGAGAAAGTCTCACTTCAGAAAACCAACATAATTCTCTTTTATAACAGCGAATGAAAATATTGAACCTTTTAGAAAAAGGTAGTTTTCAAGTAAGAATGATTTTAAGGATGTTTTATTCAACATTTTTGTTTTCATCTTTATTTTAGAGTCTTTTGCCTCGTTCTGTAACTTGCAAAATCTATTCAAGAAGCAATGTGAGAAAAAACGTTAAAATTTTACTATCTCATTCATATTATAGTAGTCGTCCATATTTTACAGAGACTTTTCTAAATAGTGACTCAAGAGGTTACATAGAAAAAGTGTATGATGCATGGATCAAGGACCCATCTAGCGTTGATCCGTCATGGGAAGAATATTTCAAAAAACTTAATCTATCTTCAAGTTTAAAGAACTCTAATTTTTCTTCAACTTCTGAAAATAGTTGTAATGCTACCAGTGAATCTGGTTTGAATGAAACAAAAGGCATTGCTAGCCTTGTTGAAAAGTATCGACAGCATGGTTATGAAATTGCTAAAGTTAATCCTTTAAAAACTTTAGATAAACTACGACTATCTAGTGAGATTATAGAAATTGTTTTAGAATAGAAAACAAAATTTTTTTCTTGTTTTAAGGTGAAATGGATTTTAACCAGAGTGCGTCGCACAGCCCAAGTGAACCGTTAGGTTTCGTGTCACACCTCGAAAAAGATCTTCAAATATCTGAACTTACTAAGTTTTTGGAAAGCGTGTATTGTCAGAACATTGGAATACAATTATCTCACATTAATGATATGAAAGTTTTACATTTTTTTTATAGTAGACTCGAGTTGAAGGATCCTTTCAAATATTGTTTGAAAGCAAAGCAATTACTTTTAGATGATATCGCGAGGATTCAACTATTCGAAAGTTTTTGTAATAAAAAATTTAAGGTTTTAAAACGTTTTGGAATAGACGGATGCGAAAGCACAGTATTAGCACTAAAAAGTATAATAAAACTGGGACCGAAATTGGGAGCTTATCGTATGGTTGTCGGCCTTGCTCACCGGGGTCGTATTAATGTTTTCGCCAACATTTTGAAAAAGCCACTGACGTCATTATTTAATGAATTTGAAGGAAACACAACGTTTAGCCTTGACCATTATGGTAATACTGGCGATGTCAAGTATCATCTAGGAGCTTCATATAAATATCAAGATGTAGATATAAAGAAACTAATAGAACTCATTGTGTTACCAAATCCTTCTCATTTAGAAACCGTAACTTCAGTGGTTTTGGGGTATACAAAAGCTCTTCAAGATACGTTACCATGTGAGAATATTCAGCAAGTATTACCAATAATACTACACGGAGATGCTTCTTTTGCTGGACAGGTAACTTTTGCTTGTCTAAATGTAGCACTTTGCAGATTGTATACTTTATCTACTATTCAATTTAGTCTGACTCTCTTACAACGTTATCACCATAACATATCTTTGTATTGTGCTATAAAGAAACCCTTTATACTGTTATAAGAATATTTAAAAAAAAACACATTTTAGTTGCATTCTTTTACAATGCAGTCTAGAGATTAACAAAAAATCAAATTTTTATTAAAGAGTAGCGCAAAGTTTAAATAACACAAACTAGTGTTATTTAGTATAACAGACTTTTTTATTTTCAAAAATTCTACTTTACGTTTTATCTAAAAATCCGTCAACCTTCCGTTTCAGCTATGGAAAACATTCTTCACTGTGTACATAACACTTTCTTATTCTGAGGCAATAGTAGACAAATGTTTAAGTTTAATTGCAATTTTATGTTCTTTAAAAGACTTGATATAAAAGTCTTTTTTAGGTTATATAACAAAATAATGATCATTTATTCACTGTTTGCAAATGAAGTCAGACAATAATAGAAAATCTTTTTTTTTGTAATTAAGTCTGACTAATTGCATTTTCCTTCAAATCGAGGAAGAGTGTTATCTTATTACGTAGTCACAGTGTTTCATAGAATGTTAATATGGAGCTTTTTACAACAACTAGGATTATCACATCATTGTTTTCTAATAGAAAAAAGTTACCATAACTTCCCTTCTAGTTGCTAAAACACTAAATCATTAAAGTAGTTGTTTCAAATGAATGAACAAAAGTTTTTTTTTTCGAAAAAATTTGATGTTGTGTGTTTTTATTCTTTTTTTCTTTTGTAGGGAATCATTTACGAAACCGTTCAAATGTCGAAGTTACCAGCGTATAAAGTAGGAGGAACCATTCATATTATTGTAAATAATCAAATAGGTTTCACAACGGATGTAACTGATCAAAAAAGTGGACAATATGTTACAGACGTTATGAAAATAGTAAAAGCTCCGATTTTTCATTTAAACGCAGACGATCCAGAGTCATGTGTACGAATCGCCGAATTAGCTTTAGAGTATCGACAAGCGTTCAAGAGTGATATTATCTTGAATATTATTGGCTATCGAAGGTTTGGCCACAATGAACTTGACATGCCTAAATTCACACAACCACATATGTATCAGTCTATTGATAAGCATCCAAATGTTCTGGAAATCTATAGCAAAAGACTTTTGAAAGAAGGTGTTGTTACTGAAACCATGGTTGACGAAAAAAAACAAGCCATTTTTGAAAGACTCAATACTGCCTATGAAAAAGTTAAAATGGGTTCTTCAGATTCAATGCAAAACAGTTCATTGCTTTCAAATACTCAGAACTCTAGGGTTCTAAACAATCATGGTTTTTTTTCACCAACGGTTTTTCAGAAAAATTTGGCTTTTTTACCGAAATTTCATCCATCTGGGAATCCTTTATTAATACAATTTTCGTCACCTTGTCCCACAGGTGTTATGATAGACCGATTGAATTGTATTGGACTTAGTATTACCAATATACCTGAGTGGATGAAATTGCATCCTACGGTGGAAAAAGTGTATAATTCTAGAAAAGCCGCTATTGAAACTCAAAAAAACATCGATTTCGGATTAGCAGAGGCTTTAGCCTTCGGTACCTTAATCTCTGATGGCTATTCTGTACGTTTAGTTGGCCAAGATGTGCAGCGTGGAACATTCAGCCACCGTCATGCAGTTTTACATCATCAGTTTCCCAATCATGAGACATTAAATGACAGCAATAAAACCCATGCTTCTACTACGTTTTGTCCATTGCAACAAATTACAAGTTTACAAGAATCTAACTTGAAAACAAGCAACAGAGAGGTCACTGCCGCCAAGAATAGTCATAATATAGCCATGAGTACACGAATTGTTGAATCGAAAAGTCCCAAGTTTTCAGCTTACAACTCGTTATTGTCAGAATATGCCGCACTCGGATTTGAAGTAGGTTATTCGATAGCGAATCCTAACGTTTTATGTGTTTGGGAAGCTCAGTTCGGCGATTTTGTGAATGGGGCTCAAATAATTATTGATCAATATATTGCGTCGAGCGAAACTAAATGGCGTACACCCTGTGGTATTGTTCTATTGCTTCCGCATGGTTATGATGGACAGGGTCCGGAACATTCTTCCGCTCGAATTGAAAGGTTTTTACAATTATGCGATGACCATGAAAACATAATTCCATCCAAATATCAGTGTACATCTTCCACCCCGTTCCATCAAAACTACAATTTACAAGTGGTTAATTGTACAACAGCTTCTAATTTTTTCCACGTGCTACGTCGACAGATGCTTAGAAAATTTAGAAAGCCTTTAATAGTTTTTTCTCCCAAAAAAATTCTTAGGCTAAGAGCTAGTTGCAGTTCACTGAATGAATTTGGTGAGGGAACACTTTTTCAAAGCTATATTCCAAATGTTGGAAATAAAATTGACTTATCATGTCAAGATACATCTTTTACTTCAAGCAAAACCTCCGATTCTATAACGCGTTTAGTGCTTTGTTCAGGACAGGTTTATTATGATTTGGCTACGTTTCGTGAGGCAAAAAATTTATCGCATGTGGCAATCGGGAGGATAGAACAATTATCTCCTTTCCCCTATTACAGTATAATGGATGAAGTCAAAAATTTTCCTAATCTAAAAACAATTGTTTGGGTTCAAGAAGAACCTATGAATATGGGGCCTTGGTTCTATGTTTCAAAAAGATTAGTTACACTACTCAAAGTTCTAAATTATCCTAACGGGTTAAGACAGTGTTATTATTCTGGACGTAGACCTTTAGCAGCACCTGCTGTTGGTGACACTAGACTCCATTCGATTGAATTGGAACATTTTGTGAAACATGCATTCTATGAAGAATTTGAATGCTTGGATAATTTTTAATTGAAAGAATTATGAGATACTAAGCGTTTTATACAAATTTTATGGCTTTGAATAATTATTGTTTTCGTCATTCGGTTTCAATGACTGCACAATATTTAATATTCTATATGCAAACAAGCAAGTTCAGGGGTTCAGATTCTTGGAAACACAATTTCAATTTTTAGTATTAATTAGTACGATTTCTGGTATGTTCCCCTAGCCAATGAATCACTTTAAAAAGAAACTTGCGATAACAATATTTTATTCTAAATTGTTGATATATCGTATAATTTTCTATCTATCCACTGGGCTGCTTGTAAAGCTGTAGAGTACTGAAGCTTAGAAGTGCTCGTGTCATTGTACCAAGTAATATTATTAAAGGCATGACGTTTATGGAATTTATATGTTGAGTAGTTATAAGTTGATTATAAATTAAAAATGACGTTTACATTGACAAGAAGAGTATCACAAAAACGTGACAAAATAGAACACTGATAAAAAATTATTGTAATGTTTGCAACTATTATTTCTATAATTTACCGTTTTTTTTTGAGCAAAGGGACACGATTAAATTATATACTTACTCAAGTCAGCATGTTTCAGTAGGGGTTTCTAAAAAAAAATATTGTTACTTGAAACTATCTTGCTACATCACATACCAAGCGACTATCAACTAAGTCATTGTCAATTATAATTTCTGAGGTAAAGCACAGTGTAAGCTACCACATTATTGCAATGACCAACTTTGCCCTTTATATTTGTTAACATCGAATTTAAAATCTTCTAAAAGCTTGGCTAACACTGTCTTGAGCCGTCTAGCTCCGATATTAGCTGACACTACAATACAAACAAATCAAATATTTTTATAAGATGAATAGATGGTACTTGTATTTAACTCATAAGCTATTGACGCAATACGATGAATGGACTCAGGAGTGAAAACCAGATGTATTTTATCCGTCTCCAATAAGGCAATTTGTTGCTTCAACAGGCTGTATTTTGTTGCATGTAAGATACGTTCCAAGTCGTGAACATCAAGAGGTTTTAATTCGCTAAGAATAGGCAACCGCCCCTTAAATTATAAAAAAAAAAATACAAAATTGAGTGTTCACATGAAATCGAGATAAAGCATAAAATTACAATGCAGTCCATAGTATAAATAATTTGCGTAATAGTGGAAACACTATGCAAATGAATTTATGCAGCAATGAAATGAAATGTTTACCTGAAGTTCTGGCATAATATCTGAAGGCTTGCTACTATGGAAGGCACCAGAGGCAACAAATAAAATAAATTCGGTCTGGTGGCATTAAGGTGAAACGAGTTACAATTTAATTTAATTCAATGAATATGTTAGTAACGCACAGAAATTCTTCCTAGACGTGTTGTGTTAACAAACGCCCCATCCATTAGAGACAAAAGTTCCTTTTGAACTCCACGATTTTTTGAACGAAACTCATTTCCGTCTTTAAAAAAAATAAAAATAAGAAAAACAAGGTAAATCAGTAATTGCAACCTTTTCCTTCAATAAGTTTATCGAATTCATCAATAAAAATAATACCCCGATTTTCGACAGCACTTTTAGCAGCGCTTATTACTTCTTCGTCATCAATCTGAAAGACAGCTTTGTTTACAACGCTGCATCAACGTTTTGTATCCTACCAATTTATGAGCAAAGTTTTCTTCTAAAAGCGATAGTGCCATCTTAACGCTAAAATCATGTACAAAGTACATTTACATATATAAACAATTTTACTCCAAATAACCTTAATGTTCTTTGAGATGGTTTTGAAGATAACGATTTGTCAGGATCCATCTCAGCGTCAGTGAAATCTGACTGTTTGAAAACGGAGGATGGATTGTTCATGGAAGGAAACTTTGATACAACTAAATGAACTGGTAATGTTGAAAGTCCGTTATTTAAACCCATTCCAGAGCCTAATTAATTTCACAAAAAGTGTAAAGGTAAAATGGATTCTACACCTTCAAATCTACCTCCCGTTAACGAGTCTAGCACTTGCTGAAACGGATTCGTTGCTGGTTTGTCGTTTGGTACAACTCTAGAAAAAGAAAAAGTTTGTGTACTCTTTCTGTTTTATTGCATGGATACAAGATAATTGCACAAAAAAAAATTGTCTAGAACGGTAGAAACCATTGTTAGACTTAAGCCTTAATGTTATTTCTGATTCACACCAATTAAAAAAACTTACAAAAGATCTGTGTCAATAGAAACGTTAACATCATCTAATTTTTGAGACTATTGGGCCAACATATTAAACGAACAGTTTATATTAGAAATGTAATTTGTCTACTTGAACTTTATCAAGAACTTGTTGAGTCTTCAAGTTTTCAAATTCAGGTAACTCACGTAAAGCTTTGACCTATAAGTCATATTTAAGATAGGAGGGACATTAACATAAAACGTACTATGTGATTTTCGGCCATCAACCGAGCTTTCTGAGATATCTTGGATCGAAAACGTCGCTTTTCATCGTTGTACGCTTGCTAGTATGGTCAACACTTGTATTCTACGGTCGTTACTTTTAAAATTATAAAACCTACCTCAGCAAGATCATTGACCATAGAAGAAGTGTCATCTTTTATATATTAGAGTACAAAAAAAACTATTCACTAAATTTTGTTGACTATATAAGAAATCATACCCCCTACGAATCCTACTTCAGTATACTTGGTTGCAACGACTTTAACAAAAGGTGCACCACTTATTTGAGCTATACGTCGGGCCAATTCCTTAAATGAGCAACAGAATAAGAATAATCAAACTAGCTTTGTATTACTGTTTTTCCACAACCAGATGGACCAATTAACAATATATTGTTAGGAGTTGTCTCCGCTCGTAGATCGGCGTCATGTATTTGTTGTCTTCTCCATCTGTCTTTAAAAATTAACAATTTTTTTAAAGTATAAATTTATTAAACAAAATGTATACCTCGTAACACTGCACTTAAACTACGCTTTGCTTCTTTTTGTCCTATAACTACAAATAACACAATTAAATACCGTTGAAACGAATTATAATAAAGTCGAAAACGATACAGTAGTCCTTACTATGTTCATCTAAAGCTTGTTCCAATTCGATGGGCAGAAGTGCGTCTTTTCAATAATTCATTGTTAAGTAATTGGGTCATAAAAGTTGTTTACCTTGCTCTGTTGAAAAATCTGTAGAAGACAGCGTAAACAAACGATAGTTTCGTGATTTAGAAGACTTCATGAGATAACCTAATAAAAAGTTGTAGTAGATTAAAATACTGATTTGATTCAATTTGACAAAACCTATGACCCTACCGATTTGCATATTTTTACCTAGAGTATTCTTATTTAACATATTTCCGTTAAAAGACGCAAATTTTCTTGTCTGTAATATACAAGAAAAAAGCTGTTGTTTAGAACGGAATGTCGCGACGAGCTTGTGCATATATTAGAGCAGAGTTGAAAAGATTAAACAAGAAAATAACGTTAATGGTTTTTTGTTTTTTCAATAACAAAAAACAACAATTTCGAAGAAAAAAAGTTTTTTCTTTTTTTTCTGGTTAGTGAATACAGTGTTTTTTTCCCAGCAATGGGTGATCAGATTTTATCATAAGGCAACAAATCTGTTCTTAAGTTGTCACAACGTTTGTTAAAATTTGGGTTTTGTTAAAAAAAAATTCATACTAACAACAACACGATCTAGTTGTTTTACAAATAACGTAAGTTTTTGCACCAACCTTGTTTGAATGTGTCACCTACTCTTAGACTCAGTTCGTTTTGATCACAATATTAAGGCATATGCTTAAAAAAAGAAAAGCATTTTAAACCGTCATTTTGGTTTCAGCGTCCCTGTGTAGAATACTTTTCTCATTCATTTCATCCGTTTGAGCTTCCGGTGCATTGAAACAGGTTCAATTCTATACAAGTGATTTTTATTATTATTATTATTGTCAATAGCTATTGTAAGGTTTTGAATGATGCATAAATTGATTTGGTGCGTTAAAATTAAATGATCCTTCAATGGATTAGTTTGATTAGTTTTCCGATATATTTATAAGATTCTTCCCAACAGCAATGATGGTGATGCATTGGAAAGTCGTCTTAAATACAGTGTTATGGGGTTTTTATGTCTCGAAAAGTACCAAGAAACTTTTTTTCTTAAATCTATTTTTTTAACACATTACACGCCTTAATGAAATAAAAGAAAATTATCCGATATTGTAAAATCGCCTTGAATCGTTTGAACAAAAAAAGAAAACTCGTGGTATGAATTTGTTTGGATTCTTTTACAAAAAACGTTAAATTAACCTCGATTAAAGAGACATCATGTGTACATTGGTTCTTGTTACATTCAATCTTAACGGTCTCCGTTCATGTTTGCGAGAGTATGTTGCTTTTTTTCTAAAAAACTTTTAAAAATTTTTTCCCTTATTATATAGACACGGTTACAATGATGAGAGAAACCTGGGTGATTTTTTAGATTGTCTTGTTGAGAATTCAAGTATTGTAGCGGTTCAAGAAGTTAAAATGGTTGCATCTCAACTAACTTATAATTACTGCAAGTGTGTCATTCATCTTCAATTTAAAGTTTTAAAATATGAATAATCGCTCTACTTTTTCAAATAAATTTTTTACTTGCCAACCTAGATTGAAAAACTGGGAGGCATATTATGCTCTGTCACAATCGAAATCAAGGCTAACTTTGTCTGAAACAAGTGGTTCAAATCGGTTTCGGGGAGCGTATGCGGGAGTTGCTACATTCTGTCGTTTGAACGGTCTGTTACCACATGATGCGCGCCAAGGGATAACATGGATTCTAGACAGATTGATGAGTCGATTGGTCCAAAAATTATCCTCTAGCTGTGAGAGTTGTCAATATGTTGTTTGTTCTTTTAAAGAAAAAAAAATCAAATTAAAACGTTATTTCAATAACTCACAACACGTTCACAATGATCAACGTGTTTTATTCTACAGATTATGACCAAGACATATTTCGTGATATTGTCGCTGTGTTAACGAAAGGTAGAAATGACATAATAGAGTTGGGAAACTTGTCGAGCAATGTCCCGCGTATTAGTAAAATTGTTTGAATTCGACAAGGAAAAAATGCAGTTACAAGCAACATCTCTAGATTTAAAAAATCTTTCTGAGTGTTTGAAAACGTTACACTATTGGGCGACACTGGTAGTGGCTTCTTTTTTTTTTTTAAAAACACTTTTTTCTAGTTAGATAAAGAAGGACGCTATTTGTTTACTCATCATGGACGCTTTGTTGTTATAAATGTATATGCTCCTTCGTTGAACGTTTCTCAAGATTTAACAACGTTGCTAGGGTATACAGTGTTAGATCCTCAAAGACTTTCTATTAAAAGTATTTTTCACGGGTGAGTTTCTTTTTTTCATACGTGGCATAGATGTGCGAGGAAATTTTCGCTAGCATACACAGTTGTTTTGAGCTAACGTTTACAATTTTTTTTTCATAAATGACAGTAAAAATGTTGGGGATATTATTTGTCATCCTTTGAGTGTTAACATGGGATATTTGTATTAGATTGTTGCACTTGGCTGTTTTGGAAATACAAAATTTTTCGACATTCAACCAATTACCTGGAAAAGAAAAAATTACTTTTTTTAAAACATCTTTTCTTCCCGTCCTTATAATGGGAGACATGAATGTGCAGCTTTTAAATGAAGATAAAATTCAAGGTGAGGAAAAATTTGTGAGACATTTTCCTTTGTTACCATTTCTGGATCAAACAAAGTACGTTGGAAGGTTTCCTATTATTTATTAGATTTGTGTTCAAACGATTTGACAAACATCGATTGCAGTTTTTTATTGACATCCTGTAAACTTATGGACTCATACAATCTTAATGAGAACGGGTCGAAAGCCGTACATACATGTTGGAATCAAGTACACTTATTTTATTTATATAAAAAATAAATACTTTAATGTATTAGTTAAAAGGGGGGCGTTACACGAATTCAGGATGCCGAGTCGATTATATATTTTTACCTGAACAGTTGCATCCGCTGATGAAGCCTTTGAGCAAGGGTTTACCACAAATCTGTGTACACTCTATCCAATATCATATGGACGTTAAGGTGAACATTTTTAATCATTGAAATTTTGAAAAATGGATCCATTTCTACAGGGAAGTGACCATTGTCCTGTATCAATCAATCTATTTTTAGATTCAAAATTTGAAGGAAAACAAGCACTAGAAAAACGCACCCCTCCACAATTATGCGCTTCTCATGTTGCATCTAAATTTAAGATTCAAACTACATTATATGAAACTTTCAATTTACTACCTTCAAAGACAAGTTTCCAATGTTGCTATATTATTTTTCCACATGACTGTCAATTACACAATGAGTTTATTAAACCGACTAATTCCGTTACACTGAAAATAGGCGTTGTCCCGAAGAATTTTCAAAAATCAGCTGAAACTGCATGCGTTGCGTACACATTTTTTGACGCACGTTATATAATTGTCTCAACTGTCTGGACACAATCGAATTTGTTTTTAAACGAACGTCAACGGGAAAAGTCAGCAATCCAATGGTGTTGTCCTGTTTTCAATTTATTCAAGCTCTGCTCAAATCGTTTCCCCCAGAGTCCATTTCCAACTACCGTTTCTTCTATTTTAAAAAATTCACACACTACAAGGCCACAAGTATCCTTTGTGTCAAACAAAAACTCTTTAATTGAAGATAATGTACATTGGCTTCGTCAACTGATTATAAAAACCAAAGCATGTTGGATTGCTACATTTCATGTAGAAACAACACAGCTGCAAACGTTTGTTGATAAGGCAACTTTAACCCCCCTAGTAGATTTTCATCAAAAACCTGTTTTAAGTGTAGATGATCACCAGCCATTAATTTTTTTGTATAATCAAAGCTTAACTAAGAAATTGTCCTGGTCAGCTTGTAAAACTACAACTTGTTTAGTACCTACAACCGAAATGCAGAGAAAACTTTTGTTTCTTGGTAAGAAAGAATCTAAAAAATATTATGAACAAGTCAAGGAAGCGCCATTATGCAAAGGACATGGGTATGGAATTTATCCTTTTATTAACATTATCTATCGTTACTATTTTTTGTAGACTACCCTGCATAAAACGAAAAGTGAAAAAACCCGGTATTTATCAAGGTTGTGAATTTTGGTGTTGCGTGCTTCCAACGAGTAAAGATAAACAGTATAAGGGTAAATGCAACACATTTTGGAAAATTTCATAACTTAAAAAAACCCTTTTGACTCCTTTTATAGTGTATAAAATATTACAGAAATACAAAATAGTGTAGTATACAATAAAAAATGTTGTTCGTTTTATTATTAACGTAGTATTAGAACGAAAAATAGCGTCATTGACCAAGAACACGTAAATAACGGCTTCACATACGTTTGATTGTGAAATACTCCTTAATACTTGAACTTTTGTATTACCTCAGCAATTAATATTAAACTATCATAAATGGAGTTTGTCTTAGTACGCAAAGAGCGCCATGTTTCGGAAACAATTATTCTAAACAAGAAAAAAATGATGAGAACAATTCGTGTGTTTCAATGACAAAGAAAAACGTAATTTACATTGTTAAACAACATCCTTCAACTTGCAGGCTCGTTTTAAAAGGACTCGAACCTTCTTCCAGATCTACACTCAGTGTCTTCATAGCTATTTCAGCATGTTTCTCTTCCTCCCAGCATATGGAGAGAGTGCTACAACATTGACACTGTCGCCAAAATGCATTAAACTTGATTTCGCACCTACTGTTCTACTACATTTTTTTCATAGCTACCCGTCATGGCTCGACAATCACTCTGCGAGGCACTCATCAACGTGAATACCCTAGTCTTTTGGCGATCAACTCTCAATAATCCGTAATAGGAAGAATCGATTTTTTTCTATACTGAATAACTTGTCAATACTTGTTTATGTGCCGATAAAAAGTCTTCACATTTAGTAACTAAAACAAAATTGAAGAGTGTGTTTCAAGCCAAAAATTAGTACGTGCCTTTTTTAAAACGAAAGAATAAGTGTGACAGAATTTTTTTAATAAAAAAATTCTTCTTTTCGCATTTCAAAAAAAAAAAAAAGAAATCTTGGTTATTGTACGCTAGTGTAAGGTTAACATAATAAAAACAGAACAATGTTTTAAATAAAATATTTTAATAGAGTTGGTATTTATTTTTTTTTTTTAACCATGCTTTTTTTAGCCAGTTTATGAAATACAATGTTTTCAATGTCATCCGAGTGTGTGAGACACATTCCCTTCATGTTGAACAGGTTATGAAAGGCTATTATTACTTTTCAAAACTTGCGTGCTGTATGGGTCATTTTCAGCTTTGACATCAGTGGTTTTAATCTTGTTTTCTCAACACTATAAAGCAAACAACACCAGAAATCGTTCTATAACGTTTGCATTTTTTCATCATTTTAGTATATAACTTGGTAAACGTAACGATTCTTTAAAAAAACTTTCTCGTGGCTTATTTGTAATCCACACAACCGTAGTATAACTGAATAGGTAACAATAAGTCATGTTTTTTTATATTAAAATTTTACATTGGCCCTGTCGTTGATAAAGGAAGCATATGAGGACTTCTCCAAACACATGTCACACATGTACAGACAACATTTTTCCTAAAACACGCATTGCTCATGTTTTGGAATGTCCTTATATCCTCGTCCTTGCAAAACAATTACCCTAAATCACGACTGGCTGATTTATCGATATAAATGCGATTCGATAAAGAGTGAAGGGTTGAATAATTATTATTTCCAGGAAAACAACGGATTTGGTTACTATGGTGAGGTACTCTGTAGCTAACAAAGTTGAGAAAGGTTTTCTTACTTTTTTTCTAAAAGAAAAGGTAAACTTGGTGCGTGAGCATTATATTGGCTTAACTCAGGAAGCTTTTGATGAAACACTTGTTTTTTAGCCTAAAGTAACACAATATTTGTGAATTAAATCTGTTGTGAAGCTTGGTCTATAATTGTCATTTTTTCTATTAACATTTAAAACATTCGATTCAGTCAACCCTTTCTACTACTAGGAATTTTCATTTTTCCCATTGTAGATAACATGTCTGTAATAGGGTTCAAAAAAAAACTAAAGTAAGAATCAATAGTTTCAAAACACAATGTTTCCTTAAATTCCGCTGCAATCAACGGCTAGCAAAAACTGATCATTTATTCTACCTTTTGGTACTCTTCGTCAATTTGGTAATATTTGCAACGATAATTTGAAATGTCGTAAACGTTTAGTTTTTGACCTTTTCTTGTGACAACATTAGGATACTCGGGTATAAATGACCATTTTCCATCCACTGTAAAGCGAAAAAAAAACGTTTTGTTTCACGCTAGTTCTAAATTCTTTTAACAACGTACCGTTAAATCTATAGTAGTAAATTCCTCTAGGCAGGTGAAGAACTGCAACGAATTTGTCAACACTGCGAACCATCGGAATTTTTTTATTAAATGACGGGTTTGGGAAATTGCCGCATAAAAAAGCGGTTTTCCCATTACAAGGCAATGAAAAAACACAAGGAATCAACTTGTCCGAGTTGCCGCTGTCCTTCTACAATCGTAAGAAACGCGTTCGCAACAATGTCCAACCGACTCAACATGATATTTTACATCATGTTCCTTGCGCTGCGTCAATTCAAGCATATCGCACTTATTAATACATTCATCTTCTTGTGCGTAAGAATCCCCAGTATGAAAATCATGTTTGAAATTATGATAGATGGTCCCATGACTTTTTTCATTAACAATTCTCATGTTATATTTCATACGATCAATCATAAAATTCCATTGTTTTTGATCTTTTAATGGGTACGACCCGAATGCAAACCCTTGATCATCTTTTAAGTAAACGAAAGAAAGTTGTGTACTTTTATTGGTTATGTTACTAAAATTTTATAGTAGTCAATTTATTACCAGTGCATGGAAAGGTCGCAAACCTTTCGTCTGAATTAGAAACACTATCGGATTCTGTTTCCTGAAACTCTTTATCAAAAAGTTTAACACAATCTACATTGATGCGGATCTACAACGACACAAAATGCATACATATTGGGATTTCCATGTCATTTTTATAACTAATTTTTTTTATAAAAACGCACATTTTCTATGTCATTAGGTGATCTTGAAAACCAAGAATGCCATCGTGACACAGATGCTTCTAATAAATGCCCGAAATCAACCCGTCGACAAAAAATAAAAAAAAAGAAGAACATACAACAAGTTACCGAATCCACTTGGGCTACTTGCTTGGCCATAGTGAAAATTCCCAGTACTCATTGAAAACAAGATTTGAATTGGTTGCTTTTTCCTCTGCTATTATAGGAAAATGTTCTGTCACTTAAATAGACAATCTAGTAGAAACAAAACAACATACTGACACTTTAAGACACTGCCCAAAACAAATAGACTCTTGATTTTTCTTACATTTGACGGAAATTTCGACTCAACAGATGTATACCCCTTTTTGAGTTTTGGTATTGGTAGCAATTCTTAAAACGTTTCACCAAGTTGACATGCTTTCAATTGTCTGATGGACGAAAAATTACGTTATTAAAAATAAATTTCAGAACCGTTTGTTTTTTACTTTTTTTCATATGGCGGTATACAAAATAATAAGACTCCCGCCCTTTTGTTTTGTCACTCAAAATTTATAATTTTTTTACAACAGGAAATGAACGTCTTTTTATTGACTGGAAAACTTACACTGTCAAAAAGGGGTTTCTTACCAAACTTGTTTTGATATCAAGGTGCTGCGTAGCCCTCATGCACATCCTGCGTCCGCCCCATCTCAACGTGCACCTGTATCTTCCCATGTTTCTGATTCAAGTCCACATATGCTTTAAAGAAAGGAATTTTTGACTAGCAAATCCACGTGCAGATACAGAGCTAAACTTTGCATAAGTGTATCAGTCGAGTTCTCTTCTACTATTGAATTCACTTTGATTTTCAAGAACTATTTGGCGTGTCATTAGTATTCAAAGAACTTGAATTGTTACAAAAATTATTGAAAGTAGACAATATGTCACTATCTTATTCAAAAGGCTTTATTTAAACGGATTTATTTAAACGGCTTTATTTAAACCGATTTATTTAAACGGCTTTGGTTCGTTTGAGTAAGAATTTTCGACCTGACAAATGGTTTGTGAAATTTTAAAAAATTGTAACAACGCAGCATGCGTTCCGTCTACCCATTTTAATCTTGGTGACCTTACAACACACTGTCTCTTTCTACAAACAATTGTCAGCATTTGTTAGCTGGATTATTATTTTCCGTTTTTCTAATAGATAAACGCAATTGTATTGCTTATGCCTCTCTTTTTCAATTCATGATTTTTCAATACGAGTCATGGATTTTAAAATAATTCATTCGTTCAATGACTAAAAAAAAATAAGTTCAAACCGAGGAGTCTTTAACTTTATCTTGAATCCATGTATGAACGCAAACAAAATTTGTTCAATCGGATTGTATAAATGAAAATGTGATACAGCCTATTTCACACAACGTACCTTTCGGCAGACCACAAAAGTGATAAAGTGGTTTTTTTAAATACTAAGAGCCATCGCTTGTACCTTAAACCATCTCTTAAACTACTTGTTAGCACATTGTAAAGAGTCGTTTTTTCCTACATATTTTCAAAATCAAGCGTCTAGTTAACATGAATCAAATAAAGCTAACTGTGGCTTACAATTTAATGTAAGGGTTATTTGTGGTGAATCGTACTAAACATTGGGAAGATTTAAAAAAAAAAAACTAAAGTCACTTATCCATTTCAATGATGATAAGGTGGAGAGTTTTGTAAAACAGTTTGTTTGGCGCTGTCATATCAATGCTAACTGTTGATAAAGTCCAACTTGCTACAATGGATCAATTTCCACAAGTGGGCGTGGGTTCCAAAGAAGGTGTTCTAGCTTTTGTATGTTTTAAATCATCATTTGCATTATTTCATTTTTTTTACCCACAGAAAATCGATGCTTTACTACATCGAATTCAAGCGGTTAAAGAAAAAGCACTTGATATACATGATGAGCAGTCTTGCTTCTCGAATTTAAAGTCCGATGAAAACGAGCAGAATTCAAAAGTTCAAACATCTAGTGATCATAAAGAACTTTCTGTACTAGCTTACCAAGAAGATAATCGTTTAGATCATCTTCTCGACAATGAACTCAATAAGCTACGCCGATTTCATCCGTTGCAATTCCCTGTCAGGTATGCATCATGTTTAAAATATTCTTCCTTGTTTTATTGTTATTTGACAAAGAGAATGGCATCGTGCTACGAGTCGTGTTTGGGATCTCATCATAAAAGGATCACAACAGCCTTTTATCGCATCATACCCCACAACTCAAAAAGGTCTACAACAAACACGGTAAAATTGCTTTGATTAAAATTTTCAATGCGTTTTATGTTTGTAGGTCTAAAATTTCCGAGTATGTAACAACTTTACGTGCAGCATTACGTGAGATTCAATACGAACAACTACGCATTATTAAAAAAATTGTAAGAAAAAATGAACAGTTATCTACATATGATTCTTTTTTTAAACATAAGGCGGAAGTCCCTGAAAATTTCGAGCTATTACAAGAGGAATGTAAAAAATTAACAAAACTGTTGCATTTAACAAAAGAGCTGGTTTCTGAGAAAAATGACGCTCTTGAGGATGCCATGTCTATTATAAAACAGCTTCAGGTATCTTTTTTTGTAACACCATTGTCAATGTGTTGATTGTTTAATTCTTTACTAAACATATGAATGTTATGGAAATACAAACCTTGAAAGAGTGTTCAGTCAAGTGATCAAAAAAAGGAACACGAAAGTCAGCAAGTTTTAACTATGCAGCAATGGGAGAACGAGTTTCATCAATTAAAAGAAAATTATTCACAGAGTCAAAATCAATTAAATGAAGCATTTGAAGAGAAGAAATACTTAGTGGATCGACTTCGAAATATGGAAAAAGCCCTTGTTCTTAGTAAAACTCAATGCTTAGAGTGGCAACAGGATTCAAGTAAAAAACATAAAATTATTGTAGGTCTCGAGAGTCTTCTGTAAGTCTTACAATAGGTATTGATGGGTAACATTTTTTTTTGTCATCTAGTGAAAAAGCAGGCAAAACATTAGAGGAATTCGAAATATCCGATAAAGAAAATAAGCTTTGTATGAAACGTCTTTCTGAACAAGTTGGAATGCTCAAGTAATTTATGTGGATGTTTCTCAAATTCTTAAGAACTTCTGTCAAAGCTTTTATAAAGTATTATTTATTCTGTTTGCTTTTCAGCCGGCAAAAGGGAACACATTGTTTAAAACGTATTCCTGTCCAGTCTATATCTGTAAAAAAAAAAAAGGTTCCTTTAACTCAGAGTTTAACATTCTTGATTGCTCAACATCATACAATACACTCGAAAAAAGAACGTTCCTTTGTTACTTTGGCAAGCTTATTTGAATTAAAAAAAACTTATACTAGACTATTAACGTCTCCTATTTTTGTTCACATTCCTAAAACCACTTTAAACGTCTCCACTTTAAGCCAAGCACCTAACATGTTAACAAAAGCAGTTCAAACATTGACTAATTCAAAGTATGAGTCCCGCGTCAAATTGACTCAATGCCCATCGTTAAAAGTGAATGTGACTTCCTCGTTGCAATATCCTATTTCGCTTTTGAAGACAATTCAAAAATCAACACCGATTCAAAGAGTTCCTAACCAACAGTGTATAAGAAATTTTTGTCGAACAACTGTTCAACTTGTTGAACGACCTTCCTATCCCCTAGTTTTTACTAGACATTTTTTTTTACAAATAATGATACAAGCATCTAAAGGTGGTACTAAAGATTCCGATATGTCCCAAACCCAATCGAATCCTTTTGACGATTCTAAAATAAACCAGGACTTTTTTTTAAGTCAATCCATCGGAATCATCCATCCAAATGGACTCCATGATTCCAGTTCTTTTTCAAAGAGAAATCATAGCATCTCAACTTGTGAATTAAGTGAAGACGTTTCTTGTGTTTCAGGAACGCTTACTTCAAATTATTCACCTCTACGTAATACGTTGCCTTTTCCGCACATTCGTTTTGTTCAAAATCCATCTCCCAGACTATCCTCTTCTACACCCACAATAAAAATAATGCAAAATCAAAAGAATATACTGTCTGTTCAAGAAAAACGACAAGCGTTCGAGAGACGTTCAACTTGCACAGTTCTTTCTCCGCTAAGTTTTTCACAACAAAAAAATCCTTTTACAAAACTAAGCAAAAAAGTTATTGGAAGCTTTTCTGAATTGTCTTTGTCACCTAAAAGAAGAAATAAATTTTCCAAAATTATAAAAAAAAAAAAATCCCATCCTATTCGAAAATCATGCAGACATTTAAAAGAACCTTTATTCTTTAATCCGCATTATGTCCATATAAAGCAAATGTATTTAAGAAAGTTTAGAAAATATTGTGTTTTAATTCAAAAATTAACATTTCAAACACAACAAACCAAATCGCCTTCACGACGTTATTTCAAGTTGGAGAATGAAAAGGTACAACAAAGTAACCATGGTATGGTTGTTCGTGAAAAAAGTTGCACATTTTCGCCAACTCAACTTCAACTACTTTTTCATACAAAACCAGTTTTGAATCAAGTGATTGGTACAAAAACGGATCGTCTTAAACAAAAAATAAGTTTAAAAAAACCTGTGCTCAAAAGAAATTCAGATATTCTTAAAGAAAAAAGAATCAAACTGGATTCTTCAACAAAAGATAATGTGAAATACATTTCTACCATAGGAAAGGTATTGCATCTTGTTGTCGTTTACCATGAATTTTTTTTTCTAATCTCATTTATTTGTAGTTTTTGACCCCTAGCCAAAACTCGCCGTCAACATTGATTCGTGTTCATAATCAATTCAGTCAAGTTTTAGTTTTAAACTATCAACTGAATCCATGTTTTACGTCAGCCCAGGTTTCTGAACAATTTTAAAAAAATTACAGCACTATCTGTTTCCTATCAGACTGCCGTCGATGATACTTTTTTTAACGAATATAAGGAGAAACTGGAAAAAGAGTACAATGCAAAGGTAAAACTCCATCCTAGTAAAATTGGAATATGTTAACGCCAATCTTTTTTAGTTACACAAACAATGCGCCTTGCTTGAAAAAGTTGTCAAGAAACGATCGAATTTACTTGAGCAGTACGCAATGTCTTGTAATTTATTATAATTGATTTGTTACTTATAATGGTAGCCAATCGAATCTTGAGATACAGAATTGGAAAGAAAAATATTCAAATAGAGAAAAAGAGTGCTATTTGTTACAAGTAGCGATTCAAAAGCTTTTACAAAAGAAAGAATTCAAAAATTATACACTTGAACAGCCATTTCTCTCTATGAAAACATTTCTAAGGGTTAGACAAATGTTGAACGTATTGCTTTGTGTCTAAATATTATTTCCTGTCAATTAAAAAATCCTGTCTAGACGCCACGAGAGAACAACACATGTGCTTCGCACAAAGCTTATCATGAAAATCCTACAAGCTTTTATTCTCCATTGTAATAGCAGCATCTGTGAATGTTTTTTATAGAAAATCTGTTTTTTTAATTTTTTAAATACATTTATACGTGTATGTGTCTTTCATTGTCTTAGAACTTCTCTTCATTCTTTAAAGCATAAAGAGTCTGTGGATACTATGGATTGTATGTCCGCTGTTTTATCAATCGAAAGAAACATTCCATGTCCCAACAAAATATCTGGACTGCATGACAACAAGCGAATGTTTGAAAACACTTCTTGTGTTGAACAAGAAAATATCAAAAACCATACTCATACAACGGATCAAGAAACATTTCAACTTTATGTGCCACAAGTTCTTAAAAATCCTCTTGAGATATCCGCATTACCGGAATCAAACATTTTCTTACCGGAAAATGTTGCCCTACACCCTGCTGATACACCATACCAACGAATAGCAGGAGAAGAGATCGAGAATGATCTACTACGTAATTTATGTCGTGTACGACAAAATGTATCCAAAACATTTTTTGCAAGTCCTATCCTAAATTAGCATCGAGAGAAATTATTTAGAGTACAAAGAAATGTCTAATAAAAATTAGGTACTCAACTAGGACGTACAATGACTTTGATTTGAAATTATTTTTTATTAAAAAAAAGTAGTGTGTCACTCTTCAATTTATTTTATCTAGGCAGTACCACAAATCACTTGGTGGATTGACCTACGCATCTATTGATATATATTATTTTTCACATTGACAACCAATTTACAATGTTAAAGTAACACTAGACTCCAAGTCTACATTGTTTTTCCTCTTTCCTTACCTACAGAAAGAACGGTTGAAAATGAAACTTTAGTTCATCGCAATTACAGCGTCATCCAATGTAGATTCTATGAGTTGAATCTGCATAGCAACTCGTTTCGAAGTACTTCGAGTACACCGTAAAAAAAAGGTATTCAAGTGATTCGTTATATTTTTATGCAAGATGACATTTTGTTCTCCTGTAGCCATTCAAAATACACCAAATCGTTGAGATTATCTCCTTGATAAAGAGTCTTTTTTTACTACTAGTGATTTCTTATGTATAAAAGACTTGTACATTTCGTCTAGTTAAAACGACAATAATTTTTGATTGTTTTCTAGAAGAATATGACTTTGAAAATTTATGGTATTGGAAACATAATTAAAGAAAAGTTTGTGTACACCTCGTGACTAACATTATTTGATTCCAGCGTGAATGATGATTTAATAACACCTGACTCGTGTTATTCTTCTACGAATCAACTCGAATGTCAATTGATTATATTAGTACGTCCAAAGCGAAAACATACAATTCAACAAATTTTTGACATTTACAAAACATTATTTGGTATCTACGACGCTTAAAAAAAATTTACACAACGTGTTATATTGCTATTAACATGAAAAATTTGAAATAATTGAGTCATATTTAAATGTCAAACTTAATTTTCATTTTCAAAAAAAAAGATTATAACAATAGAGCCAAGAGTTTTATGGAAACCATAGAAAATGCCGATTGTTAAGAACAAAATCGTGTAGGGCGCTGATGTTTCTTGATTTGTATGGAAATACGAATCAAATTCTCTGCATGTAAAAAAAATAAATGCAGTCTATTGCCCATGATGACCTCGTCAAGAATTATTTTAGAAAGATTTCCGATACCCTAAAATATTTTGAGATTCTTTAGTTAAAAAATTTGATTATAAAAACATTTTGACCACTTGAATGTTGCAAGATATGATTGTTTTGTGAATGTATAAATTGAGCTAGTCCTACGTAACTAACTATCAAAAAGGAACGCTTACTAATTGGGTAGAAAAGTGGTCATGCACGTGATATTATTTCGTTAGCTTCGAGCGATAAATTCAGCAGTAGTTCATTTTTTTTCTTCCTTTAGTCTCCCTAGATTGAATTCACGCAGAAAAGTTGCCTAAAATGTAGAAACGGTTAAAATTAATTGCTTATGATTGCTAAAAATTATGAAAACAACATATTTTTAGATTTCTCATAAAACATAATTATTTTTTCTCACAAAATCAAAATTTTTCTTGTAAGACTACACGCAGTTAATTAATCTATTTTTTAATATTTACTTATACACAACATAATCTTTTTCTATTCCATAGAATACAGCAAAACGGGATCAATTATTGTTCGTATACTAATTATTCTTTTATTATTTCTAAGATATTAAAATTTGTTTTTTTCTTCAAAACATAGGATCAGTTATTTCTGACAAGTCAATCCTTATGTATATTTCAAAATAATGGATATAAAATTTTAAATAAAACTGCAGAATTTTATTTGAAAAGCGTATGGTTTCTTTATGAAAGATTTGCTAGATTCTCCAACGAAAGGTCAAGGATGTCTTCCGACACATACTACATTTTCAGAAAACACAATTTCAAAACATTTCACAATATTAAGACTTTGGTGTAGATGTTTCAATCGTCAACAAATTGTCCATTTCGTCTCCTACGCCTTGACTTTTACTCTTTTAATTGTGACACTAGTCACTTTTTTTTTGGGTAAATCCGTGTGTATATTATACGGCTACGTCAATATTTCTCGTCTTGGCTTTTTACCATTAGTTACCTATTATATTGTGGAAGAAGGAAAAAGAAATTATCTTTTTTCTATCTCATTGGTACATGGCTGCCTAGCCATTGTTGACATAATTTTTACAATTTTCGTTATTATATTGGATAACTATTTTGATCATGTCACACCACATTATCATGGATTTTTATCGCAAAAAGTTCAGCCGCCAAGTTGGATGCTTGATGATTTTTATAGAGAAATAACAGTGCCTTTTTGGTATAAACAATTTTGTATTCTTTTAAGTCTACCATCTTTTATTCAAGGGTTCTTAAGTATTCTTTTAGCTTATCTTATATACACTCTACGTAGTGATCAAAAGTCTTATTATCGTCAATTTTTTTTAGAAAAAAACAGTGTTTTACTTCATTCATTTACGAATAATCCATCTAATTTAGCCAAAACATCATTTATAGACTTTACTGATAATTTATTTAATGGTCATTTGAACAAAGAGTTTGATGAATATCACAATCTTTATTTACATGGAGCTGCAAATTGCAGCTTAACCGATACTTTACTTGACTTCCACGAATCGAGTGCTAATATAACGCCAACGTTACAAGGGAACACTACAGAGTATCCTCATATATTTGTTGAAGATGGTATGTACAAAAAAAAAAAAAACACTCTTCATTTATTTCTTTTTTAAACACAACCTTAGATACTTTTTATTACAAGAACACACAGCGTACTACCGCTTGTCCAAGCGGACAATCCGAATCACGTCGTTATTTAAAGGATCGTCGTAGATCCACCACATTCGGGTCTCCATTTATTAAAGAATGTTTTGACTCTTTATCGACTCGAAATTCCGTTTTTGATTTTATAGACACATCGAGTGAGCACCGTGATTCACTTACAAACTCTCCAATTAATATTGATGTTGTCGTTCATCGTGGTTAATGACATTATAAATGTTGTGATATGTTATTGGATTTTCTGAATTCAATAGTAGAAGGTTTTAAAGTAAATCTGTGTTTCGATTTTTTCTTTATATGTTGCAATATTAAGCGAATGCTTAGCATCCTGATTAGACATTTCACAAAATGCAAAACTAGTAACTCGTGTTTGTGTATACTTTTATATAAAATTTTTACAAGGCATGAGTTTTTTTCTTCATGTTTTACAAACACTGTAATGAATATTTGTTTCCTATTTTCTTCTAGAACACAGTAAACCTGAAAAATTGACAGAAGGATATATTCTAAATAGAGTGTTTTCTTTAAATAAACAAACGGCTAGGACACAGCATC
The DNA here is from genome assembly GCF_026283585.1 of Hylaeus volcanicus. Classification (NCBI taxonomy): domain Eukaryota; kingdom Metazoa; phylum Arthropoda; class Insecta; order Hymenoptera; family Colletidae; genus Hylaeus; species Hylaeus volcanicus. The sequence continues at coordinate 1,111,688 of NW_026533172.1, read as the reverse complement.
GTAAAAATAGAAAGTTAAACTTAGACAACGTCTTCATGTTGCACTCAAGCATCATTTTATTGAATTCAATCTTAAGAAACAAATGAAAATTTTTTGATACAATAGAAGAATGATTAAGAAAAATTCTACACTTTTTCTTTACTTTAAATAACAACATTGCAACGTTGTAATTTCAACCATATTTACAATAAAAAAATATTGACATTAAAAATATACTCTTCATTTTAACAATTATTTAAACATGTTTAAACACCCGACCTTTCTTCCATCCCTTCTACGAAGTATAAAAAATAGTGTTATGGATAGCATTGGAAATTGCAATTCTCGCTAAATTTTTAAACCAGGTTAAAACAGCTATTTTTATTTGTTCTTAACGAACAAAAATGCAATGAAACAATTTTATTTTTTAACATTCTTCCTTTTCTTGTTGCATAACACGTTAAGCGTGTTTGCAACAAAACTACCGATTGATGTCATAGAGTATGAGTCAACAGTGCAATTAAAGCAATTAACGAAAAGATTGCGCAATATTGAACAAGGTTAGGAAAAGGAATTTATTAAATTTTAACTGAGTCTATTTACTGTGCAGCAATTAACAAGAAAATTCGAGGCTCTTTGAGTTTCGGAACAAAAAAGCCCCTTAAAAAACCACCCAAAAAAAAGAATAAATGAAATTTAAATATTTTTCAAATCAAGCACTCGTCTATAGATATATTATAATTTTTTTTTTTTGATCTTTTATTAAATTTTTGGACTCTCTTTTGAAGATTTATTCCTAACTGATTCAAGCATTGAATATCTTTTTTGTTCAAGTTTCACATTGTGTTTTTAAATTCTTTCTAAAATTTTTTACACCATTGTTTCAGTGTTTTTATCAGAAAGATATTCCTAGTATATTAAGCTTACATTTTATGCATGTTCCTAATTTTAAACTTTTTAATTATATTTGTAGGATTGATGAAAAAATTCCTTCAATTGTAACAATACGTTTGTTATTTTTTTATCTAAACGTAGCACGTACCGTCTATCTTTATAGAGTCTAACGGGAATTAGTCCAAGTTTTTGTTTTTAATTTGTGTATCGCTTAACCCGTTATAACTGTAATATTGAAAACAAAAAAAAACATTCGACGCGCTTAAAGTTACCAAAAATCACTAATTTGTTGCAGTTTATCAAAAAAAATTCCAACTATCGGTTGAATCACTAATGATTTAAAATTTATCTAGAATAACAAAGAATTCGTCTTTCATATTAAAAATCTATGTTGTGGTATTTAGATCGTGCAAAGAAAATGTATACATGTTTTCGGGAATTCCACGTAAACTGTTGACCATAATCCATTTTACTAATTACATTCAGCAAGGTACCATCATTATTTTGAAATATAAACGTTTTCATACAAAGCCAAAAATATTTGACTTGTCGGATCAGTAAAATCTAATTCCGATCGGAATTGGAATTCTTACAACAATATTTAAGTGACTATCATTTTAAAACAGTTTCTTGACAAAAACTATCAAGCAAACTTTTTTTTTACACATTATTACAATAAGGCTAAAGTTATAAAATATTCTCAAAATCGAATATTATGAATTTCTCGAAAGGCGTGTTGTTTTTTAAAAGGAGTCTTTATTTGATACTCTCGAGAAATTGTGTTTCACCGTGTAAATTTTTATTCATTGATATTTAAAAAAAATGGTTTAGATAGTATTAGAATTTATTACTTTCTGATATGCAATAAGTACCTGTTCTTTACAATAATGATTTGTTGTTACAATGTAGCGGAATTATTTCAAAGAGTCAAAATCGAAGGAAGGAGTGAAAGAAAATTTGTTATTGAATACGCTGAGGAACTTAAAAAATAAAAAGAAATGCTTCATTTGTTAGTCATTCATCATAAAAGCAAATCATAGAGTAAACACCTGTCAGAGTGAATTGATTGTACATTTTATGCTAATGAATGATAGAAAAACTTAGACTTTTTTTTTAGTAAAAATCTATATCATTAAAAATTTCGATTTAAGCTTTTTGTCGGAAATATCCATACAGCGCATATAAAAAAATTTACGAATTATAGGCATGTAGTACACATCAGTATTTTCCTTTGTAACTTTTATTCAACATACGTTTTTTTTTTTTACCAAGTGGTTTCGTAACATAATGATCTTTAAGTTAGATTTGACATGTTTCGGTAATGTATGTATGTATAATTTTTTGTTAAGTATTTTTCGCAATTGCTAATGACTTTGTAAACGCCTAGAACAAAAAAAAAAAATTAAATTTTTAAATATGCGTTGTCTTCCTTATTACACAAATAAAAAAAAATTTTTTTTTTATGTTCTATCGTTTAATATAGGATGTATTTTTGATACAATTGAATAAAAAACCAAATTTTTTTTGTATGTTTGCCAATTGAATGAAAGGGAATTGACATGAAATATTTGTCGAAGTGTCACCTTGACGTTCAGTTCTATTTAAATTAATTTCACATTCCTTCCTTAAAAAGAAAACCATTGCCACTGTAATTACTACAAATTCTAACGAATCCCAACATAAACACAATCATGAATTTAAAAAATGTTCCTTACGCTACCTAAGATTCGGATAACATTAAAAACCAAATTATACTCCCGAAAGATAGATTTGATTATTTAATCTGGCCTTAAATTTATGTCCTGATGATTGTGTGATTCTTTTTTTTGGTGTAAGAAGAAACAATTAATTTATGTTTGGAATATTTTGAAAAAATTGTGTTTCCTAAAATTTTTTTTTTATTGAAATTGTAGGTTTTTCGTTTATCAGATGATAAGAAAGTTTTAAAGTAACAAAGATGGCTATGTTTTTTCTCACCCATACCAGTTAGTTATTTTTATTTTTCCCAATTTACAAAAAAAAAAAAATTTTTTTCTTGCTAGTCTTTCGAGCATGGGATACGCTAAATAGATAGAGTTCCTTACTCAAAACATTAAAGTGAATGTGAGCTTGATCATCTGCCGTTAAAGGATAACCGCCCACTCGACTATCGTAAATTAAAGGGATAGAGCCTCACTTAAAACATAAAAAAATGGAATACTCTCTTAGGTATAGTCCCTAATCCATGTCTGGAATTACGCTAGTAATAGACTGAAACGAAGTCCTAATGAGGCAACGCTTAACTAACAACGCATCTCTCACTTTAATTCAGTGTTGAACCTCGGGATTAACTGTAAAGTTAAAAAATGAGCTTTGAAAAAATGCTACTTGTAGTAATACTTTAGTTCTTCCGTCAGCGAATAAAAAATTCAACAAAACTTATTTCAAACAAAATAGTTCAAGTTGTTGAAAAAATCTCTCCTTGGTACGGTTTGTTAAATGAAACAATCAATTTGAAAGTACTTGTTTTTCGTGATGAAGAAACATTACTGATTGTTATTGAAATGAGTTATCCGTACGTTACGTTTAAATGTTTAATAGGGACTCAACACAAAAGAAAAGTGTCGAAGTTCTATTTTTTTTTTAAGGATATGCTTCAACTGGGGTCTTAATAAACAATTTTCACTTATAAAGGTCATGGAACTTAGCGATAACTCAGGTTAAAAATTCAAGAAAGCGATTGATTTCTTTTACATGAAAAGAGTAATGATAAGAATTTTCATCTAAAGTAAAAATGAAGAAATAGTTTAATTTAAACGCTTCATGAGAAATTTTATGTGTTAACGTCATTGAATGTTTTAAAAAAATTTTATGGATCAAACAAAAGTGTGAATATGTTTTACGCGATTAAATGAGGTAATTGTTTTACAGATGTTTCCCATTAATATCTTAATCTCAGTTATTTCCGATAGATATATGTAAGCTTCCGTATTTTTTTTTATATAGGTCATATAGCAAGTATAAATTATGGTGAGAATCCCGTTTAAAAAAAGGCTTTTCTGCAGAAAAAAACTTAATCAATGGATTGGGGATGCAAGTAAAGTCTTATGTTAGGGTTTTTTTTAAAAAGCTGCTCTGTTGGATGCCAGGCGTTTCGTTTAGGAATTGTGGATGATTTGTGAAAGCATGTTTATCAGTTTGTGTTGTTTACTTTTTTTTTTTTTTATTCAAAACTTTTCGCGGAAGTAGTTTCGTATTAAATGTGAATGAAAAAAAGATATATCAAACATTTTTTTTGACGAAATAGGTTGGGAAGTTGTAACAATATTTGGATTTTATTATATATCGATATTTTGTTTTGTCAATTTCAGTTTTTGAATTTACAATCAATTTGACTGATTGTTCACTTCAATTTTGGTTCTCATATCCATGTCGTCAAAATTTTTATTTTTTGATATTTGCACTCTAACAGAAATCAAGCAGTAATTTATTCAAAATGTCCTTAGGTTTTGTACTTGAGAGAAAATAAGGAAATAAGTATAAGAAAATTTAATGTGTAAATTAAATAAATTAGTTTTGTTTAAATGATTCCGTGATGTTGTTTTTGTTATTAGCAGAAAAAAAACTTTCCGTACGGTCTATCTCTAATTCTTAATTGTATAAGAAATTCTGCATAACGATTAAAAAATTACTAGATAAAAGAGAAAAAGTGTTTTTTTCATTTCCCTCCTTATGGTAAAAAAATCATAAAACATGAAGTCTTATAAAGTTATTACAATCTACAATAAAATTAATAAAAGCAATAATTTTGAAAATAACGCTAGTTTCTAGGCTTACATAAGTATATTGGTTGTTCATACAGCCTTGCTTTTGAAAATAGATTTATATGAATTAAAAAAAAAGAGCTACACTTGACGGCTTTTTATACCAAGGTGCGCATTCAACTAGGACTACCAAAAGAAAAAATGAGGTTTTTTTTTTAATAATGTTAGACTCAAAAAAAAATGCTTAAGTAAACTAACATACGAGTTCAATATACGATTTTTTGATAAGGAGTATTAAAAGCGTTAAGTGCTTGTTGTCTGAATGTGTAAATATTCATAGTTAGTTTTTTATGTAGTTTTTAAGTAAAAAAAGACATTTAATAAAAAAAAGGAGTTGCTTTTACTGAATAGTAACACATAAGATGTACTCAGGCGTCTGAAATTGGGTTTAGTAAAAAAAAAGACCGTTAGTTCTTTAAACATACTAAAATTAAATTGTTATTGTAACAAAAAAAAACCTTAGTGAAATGAAAAAAAGATATGAAGGTACACATATAATTTGAAATATTTTATCTTATTGATAAGTTTTAGTTTTTTGAGAAACACCTCAAATTATTTACGTATTTGTATTGTGCAAGAGAAAAAAATGAATTTTATGGTGATATTTTAAACGTTCTTCGAAACATGAAAACTGATGTTGACAGTTGGACTCGAAACAATCCTTTAATAATGTATTTCTTTATCCTTGATCAGCTCAATTGAGAAATGGCGAAATATTTAAACACATTCAAAGGTTCTATGGTTCTTTTTAATGAAACTATTTAAAGAGTTTTCTAAGACTAATGTCGCGATCGGAATCTTTCTTCATAACCTAAATAATGTTAAAAACAAACAACCGAGAAGTAAAAATAATTTAGTTGGGTGAAAAGAAAAGTCGAAATAAAATATTGTTGTATTACCTTCGCCACAGCTAATTCAAAATCTTCTTGAGAAACATGAATTCGACGTTCACGTAGAGCGAACATACCCGCTTCGGTACATGCAGCCTTGACCTCAGCACCCGATGCTCCACTTAATTGTGCTGCAATTTTTTGAAGGTCAATGCCTCGCACAAGGTTCATTTTCCGACTGTGAATTTTTAATATTTCTCTTCTTGCCTACAATTTATTGAAAGTTAAGGTGTATCAAAAAGGAGTGAAACATTGAATGTACTTCTTCATTCGGATTGGGAAATTGAATTTTTCGGTCGATACGTCCTGGACGAAGTAAGGCGTCATCAAGTATATCTATGCGATTTGTGCACATTATAACCTAATAAACAATGGACATTTGACAGCAAGAAAAAATAGACGGTAAGTATTTGAATTTTCTGTATGACTGAATAGGATATGAAGAATAATGAAAGGGTAAGGATGGAAAAGTAAGCACATACGTTTAACTGTCATTTTTTGACTAGCGTTATGGAAACAATGATGATGTATTGAAATTAAAACATGTTAATTAGAAAAGCTCTCAGTATATAAAAAAAATATACCTTTATATTCTGAGTAGATTCAAATCCATCAAGCTGACTAAGAAGTTCCATCATCGTACGTTGAACTTCCGAATCACCATGTTCCCCGTCTAATCTTTGGCTACCTATAGAATCAACTTCGTCCATAAAAATGATGGATGGAGAGTGTTCTCTAGCAAGAACAAACAGTTCTCGAACCATACGAGAACCTTCTCCGATATATTTTTGAACTAATTCACTTCCTGAAACTCTTTAAAAAAAATGACAAATAAAAAACACATCGTTCTAGTGTAAAAGATGAGTGTAACCTTATGAATGTGCACTCGGTGTGATGAGCAACAGCTCTAGCTAAGAGTGTTTTTCCTGTTCCTGGAGGTCCATATAACAATACCCCCTTTTAATATGAACACATGTAGCAACACGAAAGGGTAAATAAGTCAAAAACGATTGGAACAGAACATGAGCAAAGTGTAACCTTTGGCTGAGCGATCCCTAATGCTTCGAAAATTTCAGGATGTTTGATAGGTAACTCAATAACCTCTTTGACTTCTTTGACTTGTTTTTCAAGACCTCCTACCATCTGCGTTTCACAATACGTAGTTGGTAGTAAAACTTTGAAGCAACGCAACGCTGAGTACCTCGTATGTTGAATCAGGAACTTTTTCTACTTTCATGAGAGAGACTAAGGGATCGACTCTACTTGGCAATATCTTATGTAGTTTATAGGAATCGTTCAGTAAAGCAACACTAGAGACAAAGCACAAAAGGTTTCAAAAAAAAACATTGAATGAATCATATATAGTGCAATTAAAAACCAATATGGAATAAATTAAGAACTAATAAAAAAGCATACCGAGTATTTGGAGTACAATCAGCCAAATTAATATTTGAACTTATATCCACAACGAATTTCCCTTCTGGACTAACCTGTTAAAAGATACAGCCTCTTTTTTGGTTAAAAAAAAAAATTGTCTCCTAGTTTATGTAAAAAAATAAAATAGTTTAACAGCGTCAGTACCTTAACCAAAACTTTATTTTTTCCCATAGGCTTAATAACCTCTCCTACGTAACTTCCTGGCTCTAACAGATATTGTAGCTCATCGCGTAAATTTCTCACTTGAATTGCGTCAATAGAATAAGTTCAAGCATTATAGAATAATAAAGGATAAAAAAATAGAAGAAGTTACCCGTAGTATTGAGTTCATTGCGTTGTGTTTCTAAGCGACGAATGGTATGTGTTTTTTCCATAATTTTTTGATTTAATTCTTCGATTTTAGAAACATAATAATGTTTTAATCCAGGAGATTCGACTGACTCCATGTTTTGTTAGTGTTACACGTTGTATTATATTTTGTGAGTCAGGAAAAAAAAAAGCTAAAATTCCTTGTGAATAGGTGAACATAAAAAATTACAGTACTCTCGGTAAGATAGTACAGAGAGGAAGCATGTGAACCAATTCTCTTTTTCATACTGATCAAAAACAACAGCGATTTTCATTGAAAATAAAACTTGAAATCATAGTTTTACGATTATTGTTGTATTGAAATGGCGAATACAGCAATAAGAATTAACTTGGTTTTCGTTTGGGTATAACTATGATACATTATAAAGATACGTTTGGATCAATGGCATCAAGGCATAAAATATTGTGTTCATGGTTAGACAAGAGTGGTTCGTTTAGTTGGGTGGTTACAGAAACATGTGAGACGCATTGTTCGCATAGTTTACAAATTCACAAGCAAAAGCCAAATGGAACTGAACATTCTAAAGTCTGCATCTTGGTAATTGCATTCATGCTTCAAATAATTTATAAAAAAACAATTCTATGTGTTCGTAATGAATGTTAATATATGTAGTTGAATTCTATATCACGACAAAATTATTCTATAGCTGTTTGGTGCCAAATGAATGTCGTTGGTCTTTATGATAGCAACGCACACAGTGTAAATGTATATGGAGCGTCTCAACCTTTTTTCAGAAAATTGGCTATAAATTGTTCGGAAAAGGGTAGACTTATAGCGTTAAATGGATTTATTTTACATAATGTATAGACTATTCAAAAAAAAAATTCCCAACCTTTATAAAGTCCATTTAGAAAATGTGTGTGCGTTTTTTAGGTTATAACGGCTTTTGTTGTATTTTTCGCTGAAAAAGCTTTAGTTTATTTTCTTGACTCTAAAGAAAAAAATGTACTGCAGCCTGCTTATGCTTGGAACACGGGGCAATTAGACTCTTGGCTTAAGGCTGTGTCGCCTTATGTAAACCAAAGTCGTTTTCAGGGTGTAGTCACAAGTGATTCCAATTGCTTATACTTTTTGTATAAAACACACATATTTCAAGCTCGACTTGTCTTAGAAACAGATCCGGGGTATTCAAAAATGAAGAATAAAAATATTTTTTCTGTTAACCGTTATGAAGAAAATAAAACTTTTATTGATAGCGTGAAACATTTTATTCGTCCATACGTCGAGCATATACTTTCTTTTAAGGAGAAGTTTCATAAGCAACCGTGGGAACTTTTTATTTTACCCATTTTGAATACATCCACTGTAATGCGCTACTCCTGTGATCAAGTTTTTTCTGTTCAATTCTTTGTTGAAACAAGGTTAACATCAGGTAAATTTTGGCGGCTTACTTTAGTACCTTATTTTGTGATATGCGTATAGATATAACACAGTTAAGCGAAACGTATGTAGGTAATTGAGTCCTTGTTTTATGCGTTGATCAGATTCGTGTGATATTTTCTGGTAGATATATTGTGGATTGTTGTCAATAAATACACAGTATTAGTTACAAGATTGGTAATCAACTGTAACGTACCTTGTGAACACTTAGTTTTTATTTATCCATGCTTACTTGAGAGTTTGAAAGTAAAAGATTTCAATGCTACGCAGATTGTCGAGTTGTTCGTTACACATAAATCGGATTTGTGCATTATATGGTAGGCTCCTGAAAGAAATATTGGTTTTCTTTCAAAGCTTTTTTTATGTTCCATTTTTTGGTTTTGAATTGTATAGGAACGATTTATGTCATGTGTGTCATTCGTACCGTTCTTTATGGTTTAGTGTTTTACCTTTACCAGCTGTATTGCTTTGTAAGTGTTAAAAAATTTTAAAGTTAGTATTTCAATCACCAAAAATTAACGTAACTCATTTGAAGCTCCCACAACACGAGTGCCCCAGGTGCAAATTCACAACATAAGGAGAATTCCTGACGCTTTCATGGCTCCTTGTTGTGTTTCAAAAAACATACTGCAACCCCCCTGTTCTGATGATGATGTGAAGGACATTTCCATCGATGCCTCTGGTGCGTCCATAGCCACAACAAACGTTGCTTGTTTCGACAATGGTAAATAGAACGAATAATATATTAAATTAGAAAATAATTTAAATTGTATGCGGGTTTTTGTTTTTTTAAAGCCAACAGTACCTGGTGTGGCGTGCGTTATATACCATGCAGTTTCTTATTTTATAAAACAAGACCTCAATTGAAGTCTTCGCAAGTTGGTATGCTGGAAACCCAGTGGCTTTCGACGCAATCTATGGACCTAGTAGCGTATATGCATTTTCCTCTAAATACTACAAGCCAGATTCATTTTTTCCGCCATTATCGGTTCATCTCTAGGAATCAACTTCTTATGAATGAAGCAAAACAAGGTTTAACCAAGACTTTAGAAAATAAAGAAACGAGTATGTCTGCTATAAGGTACGTATTTGTTTAAATGATTGTTTAAAAAGCTAAAAAAGTGAAGAATGAGAATCCTCAGACATTTCCTGAAAAATACACAAGATTATGAATCGTGGATGATTTTATCAGGTTTACGATTATTATTTGGGCAGTTTCGTTGTTCTCTTTTCGTAGCTCAAAATTGTTCAGAGACACTTATTTTGTGGGTTATCGGTGTGACTCATGCACTATTACAGTGTTCTTATGATCAAAGTGATACATCAACAAGCGATTTTCTTTATATATATGATTTTTTGGTCCAAAATATCATCCTTGAAACCAATGTGTTCAATTTAGCTTCTCGTTTTCGTTTTGAATTACAGCAACTTCAGCTGTGTTTACTCCATGGTTTAAAGTTAAAGTCGTATTGGGGGTTTTACCACGATTCCAAAAATAGTATAGAAATTGATCAAGGTGTTAAAATTATGAGGCGAACGTATAAGCTTATAACGGGGATACTGCATATTGTCCATTTATCGGAATGTTGGAGTTGCTGTTTTTCTGACGTACCTTGGGCGAGTTTATCAGTTGGAGTTTTGCAGTGGGCTCAACAATGCTATGATAAGCGCGACATGTATTCGCTTTCTCCGAATTTCCACAATATTATACGTCATGTTCAAGCAGAGCCTTGTCTTTTTCTTCAAGATGTGTCATGTTTAGGTCATAAGACGACTAATGTCTTTTCAGTAGAGAATTGCTTTTTTGAAAGGTGTACAAATATGGGGGATAATGGTATAACAAAAAATAACAAGAACAATTCTTTCTCTATTAGCAGCTCCCAGGCTACTACAAGGTGCTGTTTTTTATGTTATTTATATAACGTTTTATGGCTATCATTGAAGACAAAGTTTCACGTGACAAGAAGATTAGAATTTGATCAAGTCCGCTTATTACAAAATTGGAACGTATCATTTGCAGCTTTTTTTGGTGAATTTACTTTTGATTTCAAAAGTTTCTCTATTCTTCAAAATGTTTCTCATTTTTTTTTGTATGCTTGTTTCATTGGTGTATTATTTTCAAATATCAATTTTAATAAGGTGCATAAAACAAATTTGATCAATTTTGCTTCTTCGTTACCTTATGTGAGGTAAGATGTGTTATTTGTTATAGGTTATTATTGCAGTGCTGTGACCTAGGGATTATATTATTGTTTTTGTTAGAGGAACACGAAACTATTGGACTCAGATTTTATTGGATACGCATCTCAAAGTGATGGGTGGTAAAGAAGTCAATGCATTACCATGAAAAATTGGACATTAATATTTTCCGATGTTCTATTCACGTGTATTAAAAAGCTACTGTGGTTTTTATTTTAATCTAAGATAACTGTTTGAACACGAAAATGTTTGTAGAAAAATACTTAAAGGAGATTTAAAGTCAAACTTGTTTGGAAATAAGAAAAACGTTTCTTAAAAAAAATTAACCATCTCGAGTATCACCAAACGTTTCTCTATCAGCTTGTCCTTCATTATTCGCTGCCATTTGAACTGAGGGATCTTTATTTTTTTTTGTAGCAGAAAGAACATCATCAATTCTTATAATCATACATGTCTAAAAAAAATAACGATAGATAAATCAACAATGGGATTTACGTACTGCTTCAATAGCGGTTCGTAAGACTTGTTGTTTAACGGCAAAAGTGTCCCAAATACCCAAAGAAGTAACATCTATGATTTCACCTGTTTCTCCATTCACACCCATAAAATGATTTCCTTTACTAGCATGCTGAGCTCTTAATGCAGTCATTGTCCTAACTGATTTTAGTTTTAAAAATAATTATTAACATTTTGACGGCAGTTTTTCCTACCAACATTAGCACCACAATTTTGAACAAGAGTTCTTGGAAGAACTTCTAAAGCAGCTGCAACAGCTTTATATGGCCACTGAAACATGTTATTTGTTTCTAGAAAAGTTAAAGTAAAACGAATTCATGAAATTGCAGCATAGATGTAAAGTTTGTGTACAAACAAAAAAAAAATTACCTGTACATCGCTCACTTAGACGAGCAGAAATTTCCATTTCGATAGCTCCTCCACCAGGAAGCAATTTAGGCGACGTATAAACGTTACGGGCTACATTCAAAGCGTCTTGCAAGTTTCTGTCACCATAGCCAGCGCTAACACTATTTAAAAAAAACATGCCATAATGTACCTTTCAACCTCGTTGAGAATATCTTTAGATCCACCACGAAGTAAAACAGTGCAAGCTTGTGGCTTTTCACAGTTAATGAAGTATGAAAAATATTCGTCTCCTACAAAGAAACCTTTATTTAAAACCCACGCGATAAAAAAATTACCAATTTTTTTAATTTCAAATAGTCCACATTTTGTTCCTACATCAAAACTACATAATTCGTTCGTTCGGGTCGCAATGGTCGCTCCTGAAATTTTAGCAAGCCTGTTGTTGTCGCTTTTACGAACCCGTCTAATAGCAGATATTCCTGCTTTGACAAAAAAATGTTGCGCTAAATCAGAAACTCCTTTTTCTGTTATCACTATATCGCATCCAACTGCAATAATATCTTCACACATTTTTTTAACTTCCTCCTCTTCCTGTTTTAAAATTTTATCCCAATCTTCTTCTTTAGTTATTTCTACTAATGTTTGTGACTCTCCTTTTTTATATTCTAAAGGACAATCCAGTAAAACAATCTAAAAGAAAGAGGAAACTTTGTTGTATCATTATCCACACAAATCTAAACGACGTAACGCGCAAAGGGTTACTTACACGTGGATTGATAATGTATCTTCGCATTTTAGGATGAGTAATGTCTTTATTTAAAACGATTCCATCATACACCGCTAACGAATGTCATGATAGTAAAGAGTTTTAAACATTTTTTTTAATCAAATAAGTTTTAAAGCTAACCGGTATCGTCTATAGTACCCCCAGGAATCTTTTCAACTTTAATACAATTCTGATCGAGTAAAACATTAATTCAAGAACGACAAGTAAAAAAAAATTATTTCTATCATTACTTTAATATCAATTTTATTTGACGGTCCTGATTGATTAAATGCAATCATACTAACAGCGCGTAAAGCTATAGGAGGAATGATACGGTTCCACGTATCGGAAAATTTTGTATTTAAGCCTTTAAATTTGGTATGAATGCATTTGAATTGAAAATAAATTTAACATACAGGACTCAATGACGGTACGAATTTGTTCAGTGTTGGACAAATCGACAGTAGTGGCTGAAGCTTCCATAATTTCAAGACAATCGTCTAACGTCTGTATAGTGTCGTTTAAAAATATTAAAATTTTATTTTCTTTTTTAACGAACTTTTAAAAACCCTGAGACAATTTGTGTCGGATGTATTTGTTTTTTGAGCAGTGGTTCTGTGAAAGTAAGTAGTTCCCCTGTCAAAATAACAACTGATGTTGTGCCATCCCCAACTTCTTCATCTTGACACCGGCTTAAATCTATAACGGATTTCGCAGCAGGATGCGACACGTCAACCTAAAAGAATGGGATGACCACCTCAAAAACCACGCGTTGCAGCTTACTTCTCGCAATATAGCGTTTCCATCATTAGTAAGAACAATTCCCCCCATAGGATCTAGAAGCATTTTTAACATAGATTTAGGACCTAACGTTGTACGTACTATATCAGCCACTGTTTTAGCAGCCTAAAAAATACATCAAAAAAATATCCAAAAAAGAAAACGACATTAAAAAACTACATGAATATTGGCATTTTGAGCTCGTTTTCCTTGATCGCGTTTTGACGCATTTTGAACCACTAGGATCGGTTGCGGGTTGTGCATTATTCTATCTATAACCCAATATGTTAAAATCAGTGGTATAGAAGTAAGTCTGATTCATGTTTTTTGAAGGCATTCTACTATAAAAATTTTGGTATGGATAACTTACTATTTTAAGGAAATATTAACACAATCCGAAAATGGGTACGACAGTTGTTCTGAAGATTACAATGCTAAATTGAATATTGAAAGATGAAGTTTCACTTGAACTATTACTTAAAACAATGCAAAATGGTAAAAATGATAATCTTGCAACAAATTTCCTATTAGATGGCTTGATTCTTAGATCCATTCTTTTTCAAATTGAAACTATCCTAAAAATCTGTTCCCACGGGACGTTTGGGGCAGGAATTTTAGGTTTTGTGTATTCTTGTTATCCATTAAAACCTTGAGCATCATCCTTTCGTGCATTCATTTGTCATTTACAATTTGGATACTTGTTGAATTAGAATCACCTAACGTCGCCTATTCAAAGGAGTTTAGAATTTATCAAAAAAGCCATGGTATCTCCTCAATTTCTTGTAAGACATTTTAAGATGACAATTTTTTGTTATATATTGGATCAATTTCATTTTTTTATGTGGTTAAAAATGGTACGTTAAACATATACATCGTTTATTCTTGTAGAATGCCCCGATCATTTTATTAAAAGACGATACCGATGTATCGCAAGGAAAAGCTCAAATTATTGGTAATATCAACGCATGTGAAGCAGTTGTGGATCTCATTCGTACGACCCTTGGTCCTCGCGGAATGGATAAGTTAATTTACGACAAAGTTCGAGCGAGTGTGACGATAACAAATGATGGCGCAACTGTGATGGAATTACTAAATATAGTTCATCCAGCTGCGAAAATACTTTGTGACATTGCCAAAGCTCAGGATGAAGAAGTTGGAGATGGAACAACGTCTGTTGTCATTTTTGCTAGTAAAGCGTTTTTCTTGAATGCTGTTTTATTGAATTCATCAGCATAATGTTTTTAGATGAATTGCTGCTAGAGGCAAAGAAATTTATAGAAGAAGGTGTAGTTCCCCAGGTTATAATAAAAGGATTCCAAAAAGCTGCTTGTTTGGTAGTGCACTAGATAAACTATTTGCAGAATACAGACATATAATGTGATGTTGTAGGCACAAAAAACGCTAAGTGATATTCAGGTTGCGTGGGATGACCATTCAGATATGTACGTATCGAAATAAAGCATTTGAAGTTTATAGTTTACTAATTTCAATTATAAACAGAAATCGAACGATGGTACTCCAAAAATGCGCGGAAACCTCCCTGAATTCCAAGCTTGTTTCGTCGTACCGTCAATTTTTTGGCAAAGTAAGTGAAGTTACTTTTTTTACATACGACTATTTATAATTTTATGTTTAGCTAGCAGTCGATGCTGTTTTGATGCTTGATCCTTTGCAATTGGATAAAGATTTGATAGGAATTAAAAAAGTTACAGGAGGATCAGCAACGGTAACGGAATATCATTTTTTTTTTGTAGTATCATTATGACGATTTTTTTACTCAGAAATCTATTTTGATCGATGGAGTTGCTTTCAAAAAGACATTTTCATATGCAGGATTCGAGCAACAGCCTAAGTATATTCTTAATGCAAAGGTGATGTTACTAAACATTGAACTAGAGTTAAAAGCAGAAAAAGAAAACGCTGAAGTTCGTATTGAAAATCCTGATGTAAGGCATAGTCTTTTTCCTTTTCATTTAGACCTTTACTTTTTTTTTGCTTCAAGGAATATCAAGCCATTGTTGAGGCAGAATGGAAAATCATATATAATAAATTGGATCAAATTGCTGCAACAGGAGCGCAAGGTATCAAAGAATATATAAGTCACCGGTACTACTTTCTTATTGTTTAGTCATTCTCAGTCGGCTACCTATTGGAGATTTAGCGACGCAGTATTTTGCTGATCGAGGCATTTTTTGCGCGGGACGAGTTGAAGAAGCAGATATGTTACGGACAGTGCGTGCGACAGGAGCTCAAATCCAAACATCTGTGCATAAAGTAACAAAAGATGTTTTAGGTTTGAAAGAAACTTATTTCTAAGAAGCACTTACTATAATGTTTTTTGCGATATAGGTGTGTGTGGTGAATTCAGTGAAATACAAATAGGAAATGATCGGTATAATATATTTAAACAATGTCCTCACGTGAGAAGTTTTTTTTTTATATTTTAAATACTGAAGCGGTTTGTTGCTTTTTAGGCAAAAACAGCAACAATTATTCTTCGTGGTGGGGCTCAACAGTTTATCGACGAAGCAGAAAGAAGTTTAAACGATGCTATTATGGTTGTTCGTCGGGTTTTGAAAACAAAAACCATAGTAGGAGGTGGTGGAGCTATCGAGGTAATTTTATATAAATTCTTAATGCATAAATACGAGCATTTTTCTTTTTTTAAAGATGGAACTGAGTCGAGAGTTGCGTAGCTTCAGCCGTTCGATCAGTGGAAAACAACAATTAATTATAAATTCTTTTGCAAAAGCTTTAGAAGCCATACCTAGAACATTAGCCCACAATGCTGGTTTAGATCAAGTTGAAATATTAAACAAACTGCGTCAAAGGCATTACTCAAATACTTGTATGTTATCAAACTGGTTGATTTAACAAAACTTGATTAGTGTTTTTTAGGCGAAACACGTTGGTTAGGAGTCGATTGTATTAATGGTGGGATTTGCGATACCTATGCAGAATATATTTGGGAGCCGAGTGTTGTAAAACTTCATTGTATTAAGGCGGCAACAGAAGTATTTAAATTATGATTGCTCTACTAGTTATAGCTTATTTTGAATTATTGCTGTGTTAATCAAGGCCGCTTGCGTTATTCTTTCAATCGATGATACTATTCAAATTGGTAAAACTAACCCAGAGCCACAGATTCCAGCTAATGCCCCGACTGGTCGACACCGTGGTAGGCTTTTTATGCTACTGCTATTTAGCTATTCGAATGTTTCATCACATAGGGGGCAGACCTTTACGGTAATAGTGTTGCTGTTGCAGAGACAGTAAGGTCAAGAGAACGCAGTTCTTGGTATAATACTAAATATATTTGTACTTTGTTTTTTTTAAAAGAAAATTCTAAAAACATTTCATGGTTATCCTAACACTTTTATTATGTTTAAAAAATTTCACCATATTTGTATGCCTTTCATATTCAACAATATATGAAAGTTCCAAATGCTTTCCATATATACTAGATATTTTGAAAGAACTCGTTAACGCACAAAGTAAATTTGTATAAGTGTTTTATAAACGGGAACAGACAATAAATTGCATCTACAGAAAAATTACATTTTATTTTTATTTACGGGAGATAAAAGTTTAAGGGTAAAAAAACAAAACATTTGTTTTTATGAAATGCTTTGAATCACAATAAAAAACTGAAAAAGGATGAATGATGCCAATGCGCTATTTTATTAAAAAATGACGTATTCATGATTAACGTCTCACTTAATTTATTACAAAAAATACGAAGGCCCCCACCCCAGAAAAAACATAAGACTTTGATTAATGCAGTATTATTCAAATTACACTTCTTCTTTACCCTTAAGACTGAACAAAAAATGTAAACTAAACGTTGAGAAAAAAAGCATTTTGTTAATACCTGGTAAAGGAGAAATTTTAAATGTCAAGTAACAAAAGTCTACAATCCTCAACAGTCTCTTTAATAAGATTAAGAAATGTGACAGCCTCCCGCCCATCCACCAAGCGGTGATCATAGGTTAATGCCAAATACCTAATTATTAGGAATGTCGAAACATTACAAGAAAATCAACCTACATCATAGGTCGTATGCATATTTGGTTATTATGAACGATCGGACGTTTTTTAATAGAGTGAAGACCTTAGCAAACAAAGAAGAAAACATGTTAGTATTTGAGTGAAAGATTAACATCAACGTACCAAGTATACTCGTTTGAGGTGGATTTATAATAGGTGTTCCTAACAATGATCCAAAAGATCCACCATTAGAGATTGTGAAAGAGCCGCCCGACATGTCTTCAAGAGTGATTTTTCCTTCTCGTGCCTTGGTCGCATAGTGCTGTAAACTATTTTCTAGAGCACTTAGAGATTTTTGTTCACAATTCCGAATGACTGGTACAAGTAGCCCTGTAGGTGTCGAAACAGCGACACTGATATCGACGTAATTTTTATAAATAATATTTTCTTCCTTCAAATCTATGTCTAAAAAGCCAAAAAAATTTTTTTAAAATTTAAAGAACATGAAGGCTTAGTAAACTGTGAAGCATAAACACTTACATGCATTCAATTCTGGCATCTTCATTAAAGCTTTTGATGCAGCCAAAAGAAAACATGACACAAAACCTGACATTGACAGGGCAGTTCATTCAAATACGAATTATATTTGAAGGTTTATCGAGGATTTTACCCAGTTTGAATCCATACTTTTTTACAAAAATATCTTGTAGTTCAGAACGCATGGATATTATAGAAGACATATCACACTGAGAAGCAATTTTATATATGTATCATTTTAGACTACTCACCTCATTAAACGTTGTCAATGAAGCCGCTGTATTTTGAGCTGTTTTCAGCCTTTGAGCAATTTTTTTTCTCAAACGGCTCATTGGTACAATAGTTTCTTTTCTTTCCCATTTCCTATCAACAATATCTTTTTGACTTTCAACAATCTCTATAACCAATGAACATCAAACGCATTGAACGTTCCCCTATGGTAACGTTACAAGCAAAAGTTTACTTAAAGTTGAAGTTGTGTGATTTGAACAAGATGATATGTTAAGATTTTGTTTTTGACCAGTGTCCTTTTCTTCACCCTGAGACACATCCTGGTTTGCTTCTTCTTTTACTTTTTCTTTTGAAATACTCGGTAACACTCTTAGTGACTTGTCGTTACTCGTCGCTTCCGGCCTCCCGTTATTTTTTGGTGAATCATCTATGATATATATTTGTTAAATGAACTCAGTGAAAATGATGAATTGAATAAAACTAACTTTGCTCAAGTTCAATTGTGTAAAGATCATCACCAACAAAAACAGTGCCACCTGTTGCAGATGCCCAAAAGTGAAAAAAAAATGTTATTTACAATTCAATACCTTCTGAAACGTGAACAGATGATAATTTTCCTGTAGCAATACAATTAATATCAACAGATATCTGTTGGAATCGTATAGTTAAACAATGTATCAATATTTTCAAAGTAACAAAAACGTGTACTTTATCCGTGTCAATAACAGCAATGACTTCATCTTGTTTAACATGATCTCCTAATTCTAAACACAAATTCTTTTTTAGACGCTAGGATTGAAAAAAGATAGAGAAGGGTCATTTGTGTACTTTTATTCCAACAAGATAAAATACCCTCTGTAATTGAATCTCCCATAGAGGGCACCTTCCCCGATTGCACTTTTGAAAATAGACTATACAATCAAATTAATGTTAATCGAAATACCTTTAGAAAAGTGACGCGAAATTCCCGATGCATTTAATAAACAGCTTAACTGCGTTATTCCGCAATGAATTGAGGATCTTTGGAAAGTGTTACTGACGAAGCTTCTTCGTAAAATCGTTATGTTTTGCAAAAACGATATATTTTTGTACAAACAATTCAAAAGCACATTTGAGGAACATTTTCTCACCAATTTGATATTCATGTTCTTACTACGATTAGAGCGATAAAGATGATCACTTTAAAACACATTCTGTGCCTAAACTAATTTCGTGTTTGTGTCAGTTTCTTTTTTTTTATATCATTAAAACAACAAAAAAAAAAAAAAACTAGTTTAAATTAAGGCGTTGGGTAAGGAAACATACAACATCATCGGGCTGAGAAAATAAGTATAATTTTATTTTTTTTTGCTAATGTTAAGCACCTTTTTCAACAAGTTAAAGTCAATGGACGGTTTTGTTTTCAGTTTATCGTTTTCCGCAATCAATAAAGCCTAAAAAGAGTTTTTAAAAAGGAACAATGTGGAACAACTTACCCGTTCGAGTAAAATATCATACGAGGATTCGATCCATGTTAATTCGCGAATCACAATAGTTGAATCAAATTGATGAAATAATCTCACTTCTATTTGTCTTAAACATACATCATCTACACGGATGCGTTGTGTATAAAGAACAAACCAAAAATCCGGCATCACACGCTGTTAGAATTTTGATAATATTCTCTAACATGTAAAAAAATCATGAAACACACTATTTTAACTTGGGTTTCATTGATTCCAGAATCCGAGAGATCATCAGAGTACAATTCACACTAGAAGACAAATGCAGGAATTTGTAGATCTATAGTCGAAACGTACACTTTGAAACCATAAAATAGGAAGAGATGTGTTTGCTAATAATGAAAATGGAATTTCAGATGCCCTCAAAGTATTTTCACTAGGCACTGACTGTAACACGGTTCGCGGAAGCTTCTTTTTGTCTTCAATGCAACACGAAACGTTCTCATTTTGTTTAACGAAAATCGATCCCCAGTACTTTGATGTGCATGTCCAATCGTAGCGAGGATCAATTTTTTTCATTCCTGCGAGAGTCTGCAATCTTAATATTAACAAAAAAATAATTTTTATTGTTTCTTTTGTTTCAGCAATGCATTTGAACCACTAAAAAAAGCTCAACCTTTTGTTTTTACTATATAGCAAAAGCTTTCTTTTTTTAACATTTTTAAAAATCATGAATTAAAAAAAGAGCGTTGGTGTAGTGTGCACTATGACATAACCCATAACATTTGGCACTCTCTAGTTTTTTCTTTTTTTCTATAAAACTATTTTTCTTTTCTATATCGCAACTATTTTAAAAAGCTAGAATAATTCCAACCGTACCTATTTTTTTCAATATTTAACCAAATATCGGCGAATTTGGTCTTTAATTCTTGGGGTATAAACTGCCAAAGGGTTTGTTTACAATGCATAATATTTCTTCTCGCCTTACACCACAAGTACTTGGGAAACAGTCAATTTCCTTAGAAAAACTAGAATAAACATGGTGATGAAAGAAACGTAAGTTTAAAAGTAAACGTTTGACCTCACTTTAAAACCATTCCATTGGCCGCTGCTAATGGGGAGAATTCTAAGCACCACATACAGTCATTACAATGGTTAGCTTGAGCATCTGATTCTTGGTTATCAGTGCCTTTCCTAAAATCCTTGATTGCGTTTTTTTCTGAATAATTTAAAAAAGACGTTGGCGATTTGTAATGTAGCCGTATGTAATTTGATCCAAAAAAAGCATCTGGTACATGGTCAATAGAAGATGCGTTAGGTAGCAAGAGACTAAGAATATTCCACAAATAGATGTATGAGAAAACAAAGAAAAACGATGTTCCGATAGAACATGTTACTTTTGAACAAGACTAAAGTTTTTTTCACCCCATATTGGACCATTTTGATATTCGAAAAACCAATTTTTGTATTTAAAATAACTTCGGGAACATGTCATTTTCCTTTTTAAAGTCACAATAAATCACAATCAAGTCAACTAAACCAAGACAATTTCGATTTTGCGAAGGTGGGTGTAAAAAAAAGGGTCAAATGACAGTTAAATTAGTTCGAGTATTAAAAAAAAAATATCAGATTGACTTTGAAAATCTGTGTCTAATCAGTCTACTATTATTTCACGTGTAAAAAAATTTTAAACAGTAAGCCTTAAAAAAAAAAAGCTATGCTAAACAGAAATGCTTATTGTATTATAAAGACTTATGGCTTTTCTCTAATAAAAAAGATTTTTATAAAAAATTTCGTTTTTTTTTTTGTACTTTATGAGTTATAGTAGCAGATTCAGAAATATCTCCAATAAATCGAGCTAGAAAAAACAAACCAAAACACAAAAAAATTAAACACCTAACAATATTTAAAACAATTACCGGGTACGCCTCCGAACATGGTCAAGGCAGGAATCGTCGTATCCGAAGGTACAACGGAATCTTAAGCGAAAGGTGTTTGTTTGTATAATTTGAACCATTATGAATTACTTGGTAAAATAACGCTATGACTTTTTAAAATACAACGTTCCCCCTGATTGAAGACAAAATAGGAGTTTATCGGAAAAAAATGCAACTTTACAATGACACTGTTATTTGATATAATAACACCGTTCTCTATGGTAGTGGCCTTAATAACACAATTTTTTCCAATAATGGTGTAATCGCCTATTTTCATTGGTATGGAACTTGTAAAACAAAACGTTCAATTTAAATTAAGGAATAAACATAATTTCACTCTTACGTTGTTATTTCCGACCGAGATGGCAATAAACAAGAGCTTTCCCCTATGATAACATATTTTCCTAAGTGTAAGGTACCGGCATCACCTCTTAAAACGACATTCGTACTTATAAGGGACTTAAAAATAAAAAAAGAAAATTAGAAAAATCCATTGTAAAATCAAGATTCTATAAAGACTTACACAACCTTGGATCAAAATATTTCGAGTTTCATTTAAAATAGCATTTAAAGAAATTTTGTTTCCAGATTCTGTGCAAAAATACTTAGAATTATACTCTTGGCAAGGAAATTGAACTGTATGGATGTCAACACAAATATTTAACGGGGAATCAAGAGTATCATATCCACTCATTAATGTATGAGCATGTTTTTCGAACAATGCTACCTGAGAAGGTAAAAGTTTGAAAAAATAATTTTTTACCTTAATAGTACTGTTGCATTAATGGGTGCATTGTTTGAATCTTCTTTATGGGTCTGACATACGTCTACGGAATTCCAAAAAAGATTTAGTAAAAATTGAAGTTAATATTCTTTTTTTCTCTCTACTAATGTACCGATTAGATTAGAAGCATCGTCATTAACTGAAGAAAAACTGGGTGGAGCGTCTTTGAAATAAAGCAATGATTGTTTTAGTAGCAATAAATTTTTTAGTGTCGTACTTGAAAGGTCTCCCAAGTCTTGTGTTATAAGATATGAAGAAGCTGATTAAAAACAATCGTTATTTAGAACCATAAAATATAAAAGAAATTGTATTTGAGCATTGTGTAATCCAATTTTGTTACTCACGCATTTCTTGACAATGATTAGAGTCGGACATGAATTTATATGTAAAAATTTTTTTTTAATTGTAATGTTATTTTTTTTAATGATGATAGATCGTTTTTACTAACAACATCGAGTATACTTCGTCATTAATCAAACAATAATAAAATTTAAACGCGTCACTTTAGTCACAGTGTAGCAGTAACTATATCGGACTTTCACTAAGGTCATAAACATATGTGCTGGGTTATATACTAAATCCATCAAATACAAAAAACTATGTGTAAACATTGTTTTGATTATTAGAAACAGATATAGTAGAAACACGTATTTCTTTTAAGGGTTTATCCTCATTATCAGTTCGAACCTGAAATCGCCAAAAAAGATGCACAAAAAAAACATATATTGCTATAAAGAATAAGATACTTACTGATTCGATGAGCGTGACAACGTCCATCCCCTTAATGACGCGTCCAAAAACTGAATGTTTGTTGTCAAGAAAAGGGGTCGGTACCTAGGAATGGACATGAGAAAAAAAGGATAAAATCGCCTTTTTAGTGCTATCGGTAAACAACATACTGTTGTAATAAAAAATTGAGAGCCATTTGTATTGGGCCCGGCATTAGCCATAGAAACAGTAAATGGCCGATCATGTTTAAGGCTTTTATGAAATTCGTCCTCAAATTCACCCCCCCACAATGATACTCCTCCTGTTCCGTCTCCGTTCGGATCACCTAATTATAATGTTTCAAATTTTCACACCATTCATAAACACAATGAGAACATGGTCATCTTCACTAATTATTCTTTTTGTGAGTATGGACTAGAGAAAAACTAGGTAATGACATATTTTTTTGATGTTCCAAAACAATAAGCTGGAACTATCAGCCGATTTTTTCTCTACCTGTTTGAATCATGAAATTTTTGATGACTCTATGAAAGATTAGTCCATCGTAGTATCTTTTACGAGATAATCCAACAAAGTTTTCAACAGTTTTTGGAACCTCTAAATAAAAAAGCTTGATGACAATGTCACCCATTGTTGTGTGAATGGTAGCTTGGGATGCTAATAAAGCTTTCTCAGTTTCACCACCTTTTTTAAAAAAAAAAACTTCTAGTAGTTATAACCACCAATTTTTTTGTAGTACCTGTCCATGCTAATGAAGCAACCGCTCTTTGCATTTCACTTTTTGTTGGCATTTCATTCAAAATATCACGTGATTCTTGGGATGTCGTATCCGGTTCTCGATTAGTATAACAATAAAATCTACAATCATAATATCAACTATATGACGGAGCATATGGAAATGTTTATGTAAAGTAAGACCTGCATTTTTTGTAACCTGTGGTGAGGACTAAAGGATCAAACAGTGCCTTGCGCTGTTTTTCGTCTTCTTCAAAATTATCAGAAAACATAGCTCCTCGTATCCTTTTCTAAAAATGAAGGTGAAATAAAATCATACTTCTTGTTAATGATAAGTTTTATAAACGTGAAATAGACCATACTTTTTCAGGAATTCCTTGCAGCAAGGCAACACGTATAGGTCTTTCAGTTTCAGGCTTTCCTAGTATACGTGCTAATTTGTTAGTAACGATATTAATGACTTTAACGCCAACAAGCGTCGGTACTAAAAGGAACGAGCCGCTCTCATCAAACGTTATGGTTTGCCGTTCAAAAACAGAGAACTGTCGTAATTCCTACAAGCACCATTAAACCCAAACAAATCAATTCACACAAACGGTTCAAGTAACTATATCAAAAACGTCTTACAGTTTCAACAGCATGACGACGCTCAAAATCAAATCTGTCTAATTTTAATGGCAGCATTAAAGGATCTGTTTGCGCCGTTGTAAACATCTAACGAGAAAAAATGGCGTCCACAATACACGTTTTTAAAAGGTCATGCAGGCCCAACGACACTCGAAATAGAGCGGTAGCACAGCATTTTCGAGTCGAACTTGTACCTCTAAGGATTCATCATAACATCGGATTAATTTACCAGTGGTAAGTCTAAAAAGACGCACAATCCCATCCGCACATAGACATGCTAAAATCTTCGCATCGCGCGTTATTGCTATAGCAACTATATATGTTTTAAACTACTCCAAAACAAAAATTATACTATATAAACTTTTCGTTTATTTAAAAAAACTTGACCTCATTTTTATTTACCTTGTAAATATCAAAAAAACTGGTTTCCCCTAAAGTTTTAAATTTTAATCCATTCATTGTGGACTCTGGGGATGCAAACCGTAAGGTATCAGGGTGCCAAAAAGTTAAAGACCCCTGTGGAGTTAATGTACACAGAAACAATTCATAAACATGCACACACGTGTATAAATGTTACCGATTTTGTTGCTGTTAAAACAATATTCAATGGAGAGCAATACTTTATAGCAACAATTGGAGATGGCGTGAATTTATCCCAGATACGACTCGACTTATCAAACGTTGAAATTAGATGAACCAAGGGTTTTTCCTCTTGTACTCTAAAAAACATACAGCGGCGCTGGGATCATCTATACTTTCCAACTATGTTGAGTACTCACACAGCGACAATAGGTGCGGGTGAATCACTTTTATGAACAAATTCACATAAAGAAGGTTTGAAATCAAGTTCCACCATACACATCATATCTAAAGGAAAAAGATAAAACTTGTTATATTACAAATGAAG
This sequence comes from Hylaeus volcanicus, assembly GCF_026283585.1. Classification (NCBI taxonomy): domain Eukaryota; kingdom Metazoa; phylum Arthropoda; class Insecta; order Hymenoptera; family Colletidae; genus Hylaeus; species Hylaeus volcanicus. The sequence goes on along the minus strand of NW_026533172.1, from coordinate 1,086,410 downwards.
ACTCAAGTCTTACCACAACTAAAGACATCAAATAATTTCAACATATACTTTGTAAATTGACCAGATGTTTGTAAAGGGCAATCATCCAATCCAACGCTACAAAAATGGTAGCCATCCCATGATACACACATATCAATCAAGGATCCTATAGAATTGTTAACGAATTAAAAAAAAACGCAATGTTTTTTCAATATGATATGAATTAACCTGTATGGGCTCGATATTGTTTTAAAAAAAGTAGGCCAGTAGGTTCCTTCTTCCAAAATTTGATGTACCCATCCACTGATCCGGTCATAATTGTATTTGTGGCTACCAAAACTAAATAAACAATAAAAATCAATTCAAATGAAATTTTCTAGTCAATGATTAACAAATGTGCAATGCCAGTTTTTCAGTAGAATTCGAGGTACAAAAATTTTTTTAAAGCAAACTTTAGGCTAAAAGTATCGTACCGTGAGTGCAAACTCCCCAGTGCATATACGATTTTTCATACATTGATGCTCTCGGTATGTTTAAAAGTAAAACGTCTTCATTTGGAAGCGCTTTAACATGTAGCATAAATAAAGTGATTGCATAAAAACAAAATGGCCTCTTATTGACGGTTGAATTCGTTACCTCTATCTCTTTTCCTTTGCACTGAAGCTTGTTGAGGTAAAGGACCTATCCAAAACACTAAAGTTATATTCGAGCTTAATCGTTGTGTGTTTCTTACCAAAATCATCCTCGGAGCTATCAGTGTCTCCAGACACTTCTGGTTTATCAACCACTGGTACATCATCTTTAGTATTATCTTCTATCGTAGTTGTAAGGTCATGATTATTTAATAAAGGTGAATTGACCATGTTGTTTGAAACTTTATAAAGAACAGGAGAGTTGACAAATCATAACGTTTAATTTTTCTTGATTAATTCTGTGATTAAAACTGTACTATTAGGTATGTTTAAATAAAACATTTACCAGAATATCAGAGATCTTGGTGAATAAGTGTGTCATCACTTTATTTACATCGACAATTCGATATATGATACTTTACTTATTTCATCATAAAAAATTATTTCGAATAAGCACATAGAACTTATTAAGTTACAACATGACAATAAAAGGAAACTAATCAGAAGCAGAACTGTTCTGTTTCATCCTCACGTAACACAAAATTATAAGGAATTATTTAAGAATTTTTTCATCATGTTAAAATGAATCAGATGGTGATGCATGAATGTATTCTTCATTAAACGCTATGAATAGCGAATATTAGAAAGAACCGGGTAAGGTTTCAACGTAGATCATCACTTTAATTTCACAAAACAAACACATTTCAAATGTTTCGACGCCATTGTCAAATTATATGCTACACGTTAAATAATTCGAACCAACTTGTCGATCAAAAATGATTCGTCTTGGCGAATCTGTACGAGATGAAGATGGTTAACCAATTTATAAAATCTTCAACTAGCTGTGTCGCCTTTATTCATGTTACTATACTATCTTCAGAACTTTGAATTTTCTACCTATCCATCAACTAGTGATAGAAATCAGTCGGTTGATCCAATAACTTGTCATCATTTTTACATTTATACAAATTCGCTTTCTTTATATAAAAAATAAACACCTACTAATATTAAACTAAAATTAATTTACTCCGAACTACAAATGGGACATTCGGGCCGCTTCGGGACAGAGAAGTAAGAGAGTATGCGCGAAAACACAAGTCTGTTTTGCTTACTGTATTTCAAGTCACTATGTTAACTGAAATAGGATTGATTAATCATTAGAAATTCAATTGTTATTTGGCGTACTAAAAAATTCAATTCACGAAAAACACGTAGTGGTGTTACCATTAGTTAAGCTGTATTAATGACTAGTTGCACAAGTCACATTTGATTTTGAGCATAGTAGGGATAAAAGATTAAAAAATAATAAAATGTATTAACAGCAATGTATTACGGTTAGTTCATCTGAATGATGTTTATCAGCTGAATTGACTTTTAAGACGAAAACCTATAAGCGTTTAAGTCAAGCAGAAATGATCTTTCACGTCCAAAAAGAATTTTATGTCGTCAGTGCTACAGTAAGCGAAATAACGACGTAAAGTACTTCATTTTGAATCTTTACACACTTTAACGGTATCAGTGGCATAGAATCTATTTAATGGGAATTTACAATGGCGTAAACAAGATGAACTTGTTAAACAATTGGAAGTTCTTGCAGTCACGGGTTGGTCTCGTCTAAAAACGGTTTCTCGTGCCTTTCCAATTAATTTTGAGAAACCACGTGTTAACGACCTTGTCGATTGTCGTGAAGTTATTGACGTTTCACGTGCCGATACAGAACCTCGAAAATTTTCTGAGAGTCTAAGTGTAGGTATTGATATAATATTTTCTGATGATTGTAAACCGTTTGAATGACTTATGCGATGATTTTTAAAAATAGGATCGCGTGCCGAATCATTCGGTTGTGCGCTATAGTTTTGATGAAGTTTGACTGTATAATTTTTGCGAGCACCTGGAAATGTTTTAGCAGCATTGGATAATTTAATTTGATTTTTGTCGTTAAAAGTCTGTGGAACTTTGGGCTGATGAACGGTACTTGACTTCAAATTACTCGCGTTACGACTACAGACTGTACTTGATAAAAAGTTTTTATTTGTAACAGACAATTTCGCTCTGCTTAATTTTGATTGAGTAGCTGTTGGTATGTGTGTGCTTTTACTATTTGAGGAATTAAACTCAGTAGAGAAAGGTTTTTCTAATGATTCGTTTAAAAAAGAATCATATTTTCGAAAAGGAGGACCTTGGAATGTTTCTTGTTTATCACCAATCTTCGCATAAAATGGTAAAAAAGAATTCCGATGGAATGGATTCATTTTGTTTTCTTTGGGACTTTTACTACCTTGTAATAACGACGTTGACGGTGATATTATGTGAAGCGAGTCGGATTCGAAATGTGAGGAAATAATTTTAGTTGGACGGTTTTTTAAAAAATTTCGAGTTGACTCTTTGAGAAACGTTGATCGTTCTTCTATACATGGACTTTTGTAAACCGCTGTTTTATGCGCTGAAATATTATTGACGTTTTTTAATAGATCATTTGATTTTTGTTTAAAATCCTTTTTTTTTACGGTGTTTGAAAGATATCGCTCTAAAATTGTATTTTCTTTTTGATGAGTATAACGCCCTAACATGTTTTGTTTTAAAATAATGTCTTGATGTCTATCATCAACATCATACTTCTTGTTCACAACAGAACTACTATTTTTGGGAATTTGTTTAATATTAACTTGCTCCCTCCTTGTTGATTGAGTGTTTTTCTTCGTTACCTTTCTCTCTTTTTTATCGAAGTGTGGATGACTTTTAGAAGTAGCCTGTTTGTTGAGATGTTTAAGAAATATGTTTGACATGTCGCTAGATAGAAGTAACTTTTCCTTATACGGTGAGTGTGTACCCATTTTTTGTTGCAACGCACCATTAGGGTTTTTTTGTGAATTTAAAGAATCATTCAACAATTTCATTTTTTTCTTTTTCAATGGTGTACAAAAACTTTTGTTAATACCATTTCGCATGTTATCAACTGTTTTTTTGTCCTTTAAAACATTCTCTTTTATATTACTAGTAGCATTCCCATAGCTTTCATAGTTTTGATTTGGATAAAATGATTGACTTAAATGTATTTGTGGCCATTTTAAACTAGACGACGACAATTTTACTGTATTTAGGGAGCTTCGATTTTGTTTTTTCGATTCTGATAATGTTTTACTTCTATTTGAACAATTTGCAGCATTGCTATAATTTTTTAAACTGGACTCGCTTAAGCTGTTAATTTTTGAAGCCTCTAAAGGCGATTGTAACCATTTTTTTGTCTCCTTACTACACAACCTTGGACTACTCAATGGTAAATACTTTGAGCCTACAATATCAGTCAGGAAAAAGTTTAGAGTGATTTAATCAAGATAAACACTAAATTCTTACGTTCTGTCACGATTGACGATGAATTTGTCGGCATATTTGCACCGCTCTCTTTAAAGTTATTTATTTTCCTGCTTTGGCTCAATGCCATATTCAACGAATGCAAAGTAACCTTTTCGTTTTCTGATTCCATTTTTTGCAATTCACCTAAACATGTATCATTAAATATGCTTTTGTCTTTACTTGTAATAATTAAGTTTTTTTCATAATTTGAATCAAATGGCTTTACGAGTGAAGTTTTGTTGTTAAATGCCTCAAAATCATTTCTCATCCTGATGTAGTCTGGTAATTCATCTTGGCTATTCACGCAAGGCGACGCCGATTGAAGTTCAAAATACTTGGTACTCAAATGAGAATCTGCTATACTAAAAGATGCTTTTGAATCACATGAAGTACGACCTCCTCCACTACTTTTCCGTGTATATGTTCCATTTAATTGAGTAAAACTCTGACAATTACGTAAAGCATCATATTGCGTTTGAGTTCCCAATCCTAGTAAATGAGATATGTGATGACCAGAAAAAAATTGGGCTATTTTAGAAGAATTGTTGCCATACATGCTAAAATGATTTTCAATTGATGTTTTTTTTTGAGCTGTTAATTCATAAACGGCTTCTCCTTCCGTATTTCTTTTTTCTTTACTGCTACAAGAAACCATGTCGAATTCTAGTGGAGAAAATGGTATAGCTCCATCACCGTTACAACACGATAACGCAAATACGTCACATTTCCGTTTATCCCCCTGCTTTAAACACCGGTAAACAATAAATTACTCGTTAGTCCATAATTACATGGATTTCTGTCTTCATGCTTATCAAAGTTGACAGAGTCCAACAGACAAAAAGATATAAAGAAATTAATGTAGCTACTAGAGAAAATACACCGTTACATGTAAAGCTCAACAAATAAAAAAATTTAATTTAACGGACTGCATAACAAGTAATCTCTCACAACTGTTCAGCTGTATACATTCTTTTAAGTTATGAAAAACTTTATAAAAATTGTTTGAATTCTTTTGTATTCTGCTTCTATTAGTTAGGTGAAACAGACTTTTCATTCAAAAAAACAAAGTAACAAAGCGTTTGTAAAAATATAGAAAAGGTAATTCCAATTATGCAAAACACTGACACAATAAATTATAGGAGTTACCTGTTTGAATTTAGTTGTTAACTCTCCAGCGAAATCTCTTACAATGAGTTGCAACTAAAACATTTAAAGTTTTGTCTCCATAAAAAAACATTTTTCAAATTACCTCCGGTTTATTTTTTTTCTCTAGTCCACTTTTTAAAGAACTTTTCGGGATTTTATTAGTAAAACAAGATACATCAAGATTTTGATTAAAAGCTTCAGTATCTAGCTCACATACTTGTTCATACTTGGATAAGTAGTTATAACGAAAGGTTTTAAGTAATATTTTCGTGTTTTCTGAACGACCATAATTAAATTAAAATGACCAAGCACTTATCCTACCTTTACCCATATGGAACCTTATTTTTTAACTACAACCAATTTCAAATTAATCAAGATGTAAGGAAATGTTCTTGTGACGTAACATCTTAAAGGAATAATAAAAAAAAAATAAGTAAAATTTTTGTAAAAAAATTGATTATCAAAGCAATCAAAGCATAAAGAACCACACACACTTAAAAAAAATGGATCTGTTTGTCTATGGTACTGAAAACTAAATGTTACGGAACTTGATATACTTTTAACTTTTGCACCTGATATTCTACGCGGTCTATTTAAGACTTAAGTAATTTTTAAGACAGGACGGTAGTTACGAGATACAAAGAAAACATTTTTTTTGTCATGTTAAGAGTGTGGGAAGAAAAACTTCAAAATCAATATCAATCAATTTTTTTTTTCATTAAAAATAATTTATATTGAAGTTGAATATCTTACAAGCTAAATAAAAACTTTTTTTTTTTTTTTATGTCAACCGACATGAAAAAAAGGTTTACAACTTTTTTATTTAGGAACACGATAACCTGAGTATCACAATTTTTTAAGAAAACTTGCAAAGGTATTAATACTTTTTATAAAGTCAACGGGCCGGTTATTTATTAACGTGCTAGGTAGAAAACCAAGATTTTTCTGTAGTTATTTGTCACCATGCATTTTTACGTGTTAGGAAGTAAGCTTGTTAGTTTATAAAACCGAAGTACGTTAACTAAAACTACAAAAATTAAAACATGTCAGTTGGTATTGAACCTACATCCACCGCCAAACACCCTCCTCAAATTTCTTGGCTTCATACAGCTTTTCATGAAGCTGTTGCTGAAGCATTTGGAACGTTTATACTTATTCTACTGGGTACTGGTAGCGGAGGAGGAAGGCTTACGGGGTCCATTGCGGATGACTGGGAAACAGGAACGATGTGGTCTATTGGTATCATAAGCGGAACGTATGGATGCGGTAATTATTTTCATTAAAACAAGATTAAAAACCTTTTCTTTCCATAGTAACATAAAGTTAATTTTAGATACAATTACAAACACTTGTAGTATTTTACAATAGATGCTTGTTTATGTTAATATAATTTATAATTAGTTCTTTGTCAATGCAACTTAGGATTTGTATCCGGAGCACACATGAACCCTGCTATTAGTATAGCCATGGTAGTGGCTGGTTATATGCCACTCTGGAAAATTTTTCACTATACTTTAGGGCAGCTTATTGGTGGAATTGCAGGTATCTTTTGAATGATAAGTTTTCTTCCTGATACTTGTTTTTCTCTTTACTTTAGCGTCAGCCCTTGTATACACATTCTACTACGACTTTCTTGATGAAAACTTAGCATCGTTCCACAATGGATCCATTGAAAGCGCTTATTTACAGAATAGCGGTATTTTTAGCTGCAAACTGCATACAAATGTTTCCACATGGAGGGTACGGAAGGTTGTCATGTTTGCTAAATAATTTTGTTTTAAAGGTTTTCTAACATTGTTTGTATATAAACGTATACGCTTACAGGGAGTTTATATTGAAGCTGTACTCACGGGACTTCTTGTCATTGTCGTTAGCTTTGTAGGAGATCCTTATTCTATTTTAAAAAAGTACCCATTCGTATCCCCTTTTATCATTGCTCTTTTTGTTGGAGGACTTATTTCTTCGTTTGGATCATTAACATCAGCTTGTCTTAATCCAATTCGTGATTTGTCCCCTAGAATTGTAATGTTTTTTTTTGGTAATTTAATACAATAATAGAGAAATGAAAAATAATGCTTAGAAACATTGTAGGATGGGGTGAATCTGCTTTTCCTGGTATTGATAATCGTAATAAATTTTGGATTTTCATATTGGGACCCATGATAGGAGGTGTTGTCGGAAGTTTATTCTGGAAGATGTTGGGATCCTACTTATATGAATATTCAGCTAAACAACGCTCCTTACTTCAAATGAATAGTACGAGCACGGATGAATCGCGACTATTAGAAAATGACCATTTATATTTTTCTTGATTTTTTAATAATCAATCCGTATTAAATGTTCCAACTTTTTTTAGTATGAACTAGAATATATATATATATATAATAATGCATGTAAAACAACTTTTTTTGTCTTTTCACATTAACTTGATACTTCTTGTCGCTGAACGTTAGTTATGTGGAGCTGAATAGTCGAAACAAATTTGTCTGAAACATCAGGTTCGTTTCCCATGTGATAAGGAATACGTGATGTTGAAGAATTCTACACGTTATAAAAACTGAGTTATATGAAAAATCTAAAAACTCGTGTTCCAAAGAGAACACATGAAAATCGTGTTCTACAAAAGAGGTCAAAAAACGTTCGATCGATGTCCTCTAATGAACGATTTTTCAAAAATGGAAAGAAAACTCATACAGTTAAATCACCCGAGCCTGCGTCACATTGTGAATCTTTTAAAAAAACACCTCCCTTAGAGTCTAATGCGTCAAGTTTTCATATGGTGATTATACGAAACATTCCTTTTAATGCGGAAAAAACTGATATTGAAGAATTCTTGAGTAGCGTTATGCAACCAACCAGGGTTATTGTGATTAAGGACAAGCAAGGAAATTCGCGTGGCTTTGCATTCGCTTATTTTAATAAAGGTAATTTATATTAAAATTAAAAAAAAAAAAGTCTTTAAAGGTTTCTGCCAATTCAAAAGTTTTTGCGAATCTTAGGTGAATATGCTCAAGCTATTATTGATAACTTCAACAATTCAAATTACGATGGTAGAACCATTATAGTCGAAAAGTGCTATGATAAGGGTGAAATTCGGTCGAATTTACAATCGCAGATTTTAAGGGTACACGGGTTATCTCTTTTGTTCCTAAAATTATTTCTTACTTTAAATGCGTTAGAAAGTCACCTTATGTTCAGAAGAAAGTCAATTGAATAAAGAAAGGTGTCTTTCTGTGTCCATCCATCCAGTGTTTGATGTGGAGCCTTTGATTTTGGGGCGAATTGTAGGTTTAATTATGCGCGCTTTCTTTTATGTTTTCAAAAAAGAAAAATATATTTTTGTTTTCTATTTTCTTCCCTTCCAACCATCTCAGATTTCTTGTTTGATTCCTAAGTCAATGCATTTTGTTAAAATATTTTCTTCCAAAAAAACCGGACCATGGTTGTTACAATTCAATCAACCAATTGAGGCGTTAAGCATTGCTACAAAATACTCCAGTTTAAAGGTTCCATGTAGTTATATAGACTCAATATTACCATTAAGTATTAAGAAAAGTCATTTAAAAAGTATTGAATTCAATTTTTTTTGGTAAGCGATTAACAAAACTTGGTAACGCTTTATTTTAAAGTATGTCTTGTAGTTTTGTTAAGAGTAATAATAACACAAAACAGCAAGAATCGTTAGAAAGCAATTCACTCATCATTCGCAACATTAGTTTTGATGCGAATCAGGAAGATGTGTTTAATTTAGTAAAGAAATATGGTGTAATACAGAAATTCCGATTACCACAGTGTAAAAATTCAAAACTCAAAAAAATTCAGTAGGTTAATTTTTCCTAATTTTTTTCTAGTCTTAGGTCATTATGTTAATGTCATAGTACAGGTTACGCTTTTGTTATTTATAAAAATAATGAAAATGCTTATACTGCCAAAAAAGAATTAAACGATTTATTATTTTATAAGAGAAAGTTAGAGGTTTCTTTTAGTATGGATAAAACAATGTACGAAAATTTAAATCAGGATTTAATTTCTCTACCACGACCTAACATGGGTCGTTTAAAGGTAAACCTGCAATCCCTTTTGTTTTCCTTGTAATAATTTGTTTTTAGCTTGAATTTGGTGGAACAGCATTAAAAAAAGAAGAAAGTTTTAGTAGCGATGATGTTGATGATGTTTTGGAAGAAGAGCCAGTAGCTGAAGATTTTGTAAAAGAAACGCAAGCTGCTAAAAAAGCTGCTTTATTAGTGGTAGAAAATATAGGTGATAAAACGATTTCATTTCAAGCAAATAAAACCATTGAACAATGTGAGAAAATAAAAGAAAAATCGGTAAAACTTGCAGTTAAAAAAGAACCCGAGTCTTTAAAACGCGAAACACATAAAGGTTCAGAAAAAGAGAATTTTAAAAGCGATGTTGAAGAAGGCAAAACACTTCATGTTCGAGGTTTATCTTTATTAGTCGGGAAAGACGAACTCGCCCAATATTTAAAACCATTTGGTGAAATTATTTATGTGCGTATTGTAAAAAAGAATACAGGTATATTAGTTTTATATGTATAATGGCGTTAAAAAAATTGAAATTCTTTCATGGGTTTCAGAGCAAAGCAAACCTACAGCTTTTGTTAAATTTCGTTCAAAAGAGTCAGTAGACAAAATTTTATTATTACAGGAAGAAGCTATGCGAAAAGAAAGTACAACAAACTCTATTCAAAAACGGTTAAAAATAAAAATATCTGAATCAAGTAAGAAACAATATTAGTTTTAAAGATTTGTTGACATTTTAAATACTAAATATAACTGTATAGGTTTACCCTTAGAAGGATTAGGATTTGTTTTAAACGAAAGCCGATTAATCTTTACGCGAGCAATGAAGAAAGAGGATATTGCAGATGTCAAGAAAAAACAAGACAAAAAGGCGAAAATAGAAAAAAATGGTATTTTAGCTGATATTGGATATTTAGATACATCAACATTGGAACAAATGGTAAATTTCAAAAATGAGATCAATTTTAGATAGATAAGCCTTTTTAAATGTTTTTTTTTAATTATAATATCATAAATAAAATATGTTGTTGCAAGATAAAGAAGCCTTGAGTTTTTTTTAATACATCTTGATGTAAAACGTGTATAAATTCACTTTTTTTTGTTAAAGTTGTACCATTTTATTTTTTTTTTGTTCTTTTGCTCACATTTTTCTAGGGAACACCCAAAGCGGATATAAAACGCCGTTTACAAGCAAAAAAAGAGAATAATATCAAATTAAATAATCCGAATAGTATTGTAAATCCTTTACGTAAGATATTTTTAAAATAGAAGAATAAATTAAATAGACCTTTCTAGGTTTATGTATAAGGAATTTACAACCTTACATTAAAAAGCCGGAATTAGAAACAATTATAAAAAACTATTTAAAGGAAGATCCTCAATGTCATCCTTATATTTTACCAGAAGAAAAAAAAAATACTGTTTCGAGTAGTTTACTTCGTCGGTGTATAGAAAAAGCTGTTCAGCATGTTTCTATATGTTATGATAAAGACAAGTCAAAAATTGCTTTGCGCCGTTCTCGAGGATTCGCGTTTGCGACATTTTCAAAACATGAGCTTGCGTTAAAAGTTTTACATTATCTTAACAACAATCCTTCCGTTTTCGGACCAAAACGACGCCCAATCGTTACCTTTGCTATTGAGGATAAACGAGCTTTGAGACATCATGAGCTACTAAAAGAGAAAAGATTAGGTGAGAGTCAAAACATGGAACGAAAAAGAAAACATCGATCATATAGTCGAGGTACGCGTTAGTTATAAAGAAGAGCTTGTTTGATTTTTTTTTTAAGGTTCAAGACAACGTGAAAAAAAAAGACAAAAGAGATTACAAGAAAACATATGAATTAAAAAGTAAAATTGTTTTTTCTGAAAGTGTGCGCTTTCTGGCATTGAAACACTATGTAGTGTGCCTAGTGAAGGTTCTGTGACATATTATTATCCTTTAGCTTAAACGTGTTTTAAATAACTAAACGGTCACTCAAACTTTTTTTTCTTGAGTATTATCTGCAACAGATATATTAAACACATTCTTTTGAATTGAACGATATTTTTTCATTGGTTGGCATAATTTTCAGTAGAGTGAATTGCACATATTTGTATTGAAACCGTTGTGTGTCTTTTTTCGCCATAAACCTTTAGAGAAACACAACTCATGGAAACTGTGTTATAAAATGGTTTTCGATTCATCCCCATCTAAAAGTTTCATTGAAACACAGAAAAAATTAAGAAAAAAGAATGTTTTTCTCTATTATCCAAATATCTTAGGTGAGGGTTTTAGTATGAGTAAAAAAAACACATTCAAATGCTGTTTTAGGTTATATTCGTATTGTTTTAGTGTTTATTGCGCTATATTCGGCGTTTCGATCATGGAAAACTTTATGCATTTGTTATACTATAAGTCAATTATTGGATGCAGCTGATGGAGTTCTCGCACGTTATTTTTCTCAAGGTAACTAACAATGTTTTTTGATTTTCAAACCTTGAATATAAAAATATCGTTATGCAGCGACTGTCTTTGGATCCGTTTTAGATCAGGTCACCGATCGTTTGTCAACGGTGACTATTCTTTTACTCGATTCCATCGTTCATCCTGAGTATTACTTTTGGTTCTGTTTGGTTCTAATTTTGGATTTAAGTGGTCATTGGGTTCACACCTTTGCTTCTATTTGTGCTGGTTCAAAATCACATAAAAATATACCGACAACTTGGCCGTTTTTAAAATTATACTACGAAAGAAAAGGTAACATGGGTTTTTTTTTTTTTTTTTGCTTTAACATAAGTAATTTCATTATTTACAAATTGTCTTTTAGTTTTTATGTTTCTTTGTCATTCCGGAAACGAGTTTGTTTGGATAACAATCTTTCTGTTGACTCAACTTCATCCTCATCATAGTTTAGTTCCATTACGTAAGATTGTTTCATTCCTTCTAAACCCAAAGTAAATATCTTTTTATTTGTTCATTATCCAGTATATACTATTTTAATTCCGTCTATAATTTTGTGTCTTTTTAAAAATGTAATTAATTCAATGTTTACAAACAGGATTAATCTTTTTTGCTTGTGTTGTTCTGAAAACCTCTAGGTAACAAACGTAGCTCAACTCATTTATGGCGCTCAAGTGTTAGGAGCTGTTGACTTATCTTAGCCCATACTAATTTCTGTATGTTGGTTGGCTAGTGATTCAACTCAATCAGTATTTGCAAACTTTAAAAAGATATATCTCTGATGAAAAGAATACTGGTGAAATCAAATCCTCATAATTATACTGCAGTAAAGCCAGCTCTTTTTTAAAATAATAAAAGAAAAAAATCGAGTAACACTTCTGTTATTTAACTTCGAAAAATCTTCATATCCTTTTTAGAGAAAAAAAAAATGTTTCCAAGTTCCATGGTGAAACGTTATATTATTATATGATCACTAGCATGTTTCACAGAACAATTTTTTCTAGCGAACATTGCTTAAACACTAAATATTTTTTAGGAAATTTTTTTTTTACAGTATGCTATTTTGAAATATGATTGTGATCGTGCTTCATTTTGCATAAACTAAGTTTCCTATTTTTAGATTGTGTTTAATAATTTTTTTATAAGGAATTTCAGGATTTTGAAAAATAATATAAAGCTTCGTAATAACGAAAACCTTTAAAATTTTTGGTTAATAAAAGAAAAAAACATACAAGAAAAAAAAAATTAGGTTCAGAGTGTGGTAAAAGGACTATGAAATAATAATGAAACAATTGGTGCAGTTACTAAGTTAATTGATTGTCTTTAAACACAGCCGTTAGTATATCAATCCTTCTTTTAGAAACAATGTTTTTCTTCTCATTATTTTCTATAATTCTTTTAATTGTATCTCTTTGCCCAAGCCGTGGTATTAATCCTTATTCAAACCCTATGAATAATTATTTTTTATCAGACAGTTCGTCTGCCTCACCTTTTATGCCACCATCTTCAAACTTACCTTTTATGCCACAGTCTTCCAATTCACCTTTTATGCCGCCCTCTTCGAATTCACCCTTTATGAGGTCCTCTTTAAATTCACCTTTCATGCCACAGTCTTCCAATTCACCTTTTATGCTGCCCTCTTCGAATTCACCTTTTATGAGGTCCTCTTTAAATTCACCTTTCATGCCACAGTCTACCAATTCACCTTTTATGCTGCCCTCTTCGAATTCACCTTTTATGCCCCCCTTTTCAAATTCACCTTTTAAGCCGCCCTCTTCAAATTCACCTTTTATGTCACCACCATCAAAACACCCCTTTATACACCTATCTGCGAATTCTCCAATTATGCAATCGTCATCCAGTTTTCCATTCGTGTACGAAGATACTGGTGTAGCTGAAGGATTAATCAATTCAGGAATTGACAAAGAAAGTAAAAGTATTATTCCGTTTCCTAAAGCATTTTGGACTTTCGTTAAAGCTCTTGTGGAGGATTTAAATTTAAACGAACCCCAAATTTTAATGCGTATAAATAAGGCTAATCATTGTATTAAAATAGAAAATGATTTACATGAAGGAAGAAAAAAGCATTTGCAGGTAATGATTAACATTTTTTGTGCAATGCAATCAAAAAATACCGGCAAAAAGAAACGTTCCTCACAAAGAAATAAAAAAAATATGAATATTGATATGTTTGGACCTATAGGTCGTTCCGTTTCTGTTATCATTAAGCCAACGAACGCTTTTTATGCAGAATTTAAATTGACGCAAATGGGAAAAATTGTTTACTCACATTTAAAGAGAATTACCAGTACAACATTATCGCCTTGCTTTTACGAAAATTCTTAAAAAAGTAATACATCGAGATGCGTTTAACCTTTTGATTTTCCAAGCCAAAAAATTTATTCATCGGAAAATATTAAGCGCCATCTATTCACAGCCTTTATATCACTTTCCTTTTTCAATCTAGCGGTTCTGTTTAAAATAAGAGCTTTGTGCTTTGTATCTTTTTCTATGCCTATTACACGTTTACAAACTTTGCCAAATAAAACGGATCAAGTAAGGAATACAACAGTTATTGCTAAAATCTTTTGAATTATTAATGCAACAATGTAGTTTGGCAACATGCAGCGGGTTTATCAGGATACATCAATACAGAATGACCCCCACCGAAAATTCATTATTTTCAAGCAATGATATTTAACCCAAAGTATTTAAATAATTTGTTTAGTAAAATGTCTTGGAAATTCATACTTCGAAGTCATACAATCAGCCAAAGTGCTTTATTAATATATGTATCAATAAAAGCGATAAAGGGAACAGCACAACATATAGAAGGCCCAAGATTGAAATTCCAAACGCTGGTATCAATGTGAAGAGCGAACATAAATGCATTGGATACCAATTGAAGAATTTCGGATAAGACGAGTCACTAATTTTTTTAGGAGATAACGAGTCCGAATAAACGATTTCTGCAGGATTCAACGCTGAGGTTTCACTCAGTGTTTTCTTTTGATAATCTTTTTTTGTATCTTGAAGAAAACTCTTGGTATCATAGGTGGCATTCCAAAACAACTGCTTTTCCTTTATGCAACTATCGTAATGACCAGTTTCTTCTTGGATAACATTTTTTTCTTCTTTTTTGGTGATATTTTCGCTTTGGTTGTATACACCACATGTCGTGCTTCCATAGTCACACTTTGTTCGAAAGTCAACATCTTTTTCTTGATCCTTTATGACTTCTTCTTGTTTATGGTCTTCTGGTTCGCTTCGGCGCATCGCAACAATATTTTCCTTAGAAAACCCTTTTGTTTCTATGTTAACCAAGACATCTTGATTGCATTTGGTTTTTAGTCCTTTAATGATTTTAGCACTCATTTTTTTTTCTTTTTTTGTATATTCATTGCGCTACAGAGTAAAAAATAATTTTATTGTCAGGTCACTGAATATTAAAACTTTACTTTAATTTGTAATTTTTTTAAAGCCACTGAAATTTCTACGTTGAAAGGACTTTTCGAAAGAGCAGATTTAAAGGCCTAGGCAAAGTTTTAAATTTTAAGAAAACTGCGTTATGCAATAAACTATAACTACAATACTTCTTCTGCTTTCTCAAAGTCGTCAAGAAAGAAATAGGCGAGTCCTCTAACGCACGTGAGAACATAATAAAAAATGAATGTTACCATTGCAGCAGATCATTTAATGATTCTTTGAATCGGTAAAACGTTACCTACAAATACATTTTATTGTAAATAATCATAGCATTACAGTGTAGATAATATTGTACTGCTTATTTACTTCCGAAAATGAAAAAGTAAACTTCATGTTTTTTACAAACAGTACATTTTAATTAAAAACTCTATGTATTCTGTATACGAATAATTTTCGCCTATTTTTTTAGAACAAAAAACGTGTTTTGAGAAAAACATAGGTTTTATTTAAAATATGGCAACAAAATCCTAGCAATATATCTTTACGTAAAATAAAGGATTCTTATTAACTGGTTTTACCTGCGATAAAATCCTTTCGCATTGTCCGGGTCTATTTGTAATGCTAAACGACATTGGGTTAAAGCTTCTTCCCAGTCCTGTTTTAAAACATACTAAATGTTGTAACAATACTTTTGTAAACGCAAAAGAACCTTCAGTTTAATTTTACATTGTGCTAGGTTTAAATGACAAGCTAGCTTTTCTTTATTAAAACAAGCTTCTTCTTTTTCTGTGTCTGGAAATGTATAGTAAAAGTGTAAAAGAGCCTATAAATTAAAAAAAAAAAAAACAAGCTTAGTACGATGCCCATTTGGAAACATCTACAAAAAATGAAACTTACTTTCTGGTATTGTATCGCGCTTGAAGTGTAATCTTTTTTTAAGAAAGCCATGTTCCCTTCTTCGCGAAATCTGTTTATAAATTTAGTTCATAATATCATCGTTGCCTTGCGTTTCCAACAGTAAATTTACAACATATATCTTTAATTTCTTACAATATCTTAACTAAAAAGTTGTATAAGTAAGCACACAGATTTAACACTATGAGTATTTGAAGCTTGTTGCACAAGGAAAACACGTGTATAACAACATAACTCAATCTACCTTTTAGCTGCAAGCAATTTTTCCGCTGTAGGTTTTTCATAAATTTGTCGTTCCTATGAAAAATGCACAAATTAAACTAAGAAAAAAATTTTATCTTTGAAGTTTACCACTGTTTTATCACTTGAGCAACCCCCGATAAAGTCTTTGAAATTCTGTTTATCTATGTTCTCTTTGGTTTTTTTATTCTCTTCCTGTTCCTCCTCCTCCTCTAGCTTTTTAGCTAAAATATCCCATTTACTGTAATCTATACTTTTTCCTTTGAATTTTTTCTGCGAAAAAAATCAATAATTAGAGTCTTATAGAGCTTAAAAAATGAAAACTATTTTCATTAACAGTAATATAATTAATTGATATGCTTATTCTAACATTTTTCTAAATATTGAACCAACAATGGAAAAAGTTATCTATAAAAAAGAACAACATCAAAAATACAAGAAACGTCATTATTTAAATATATGTGATTCAATAATTTCGCATTAAATTTAAGTTACCATGAAAAAAAAAAAATTGCAATGTTTTATATATATATACATATTAGTAATGCGCTACCGATTTGCATAACTTAAATTAACATACATTTTGATTACTCTTGTTTATAACGCTTTCAACACTGGCATGCGTAACACATGGATGAGTTGAGTCATTGATAACAGCACAAGCAAACTCATAGGCTGAAGGAGTTGTAACAACCTCCATTTGTTCCAATTAAAATTTCAAAAGTTTCTGAACGTTCTGGTACACCTGTTGTAAAAAAAATGAAGTTTAATTAACATTTTAAAATCATTAGATGAATTTACCTTTTTTAATTTTATTAGGTGAAAAAAACGTACATTTACACATTTTCTAGTTTATAAATCACTATCTTTTTACTGTAAATAACGTTTGTTTGACTATAATGTTTTATTAAATCATGGTCGGGAGTACATACAAGAACAAGTCCAGAACCATTTGAACGTTAATGAACTTTTTTTTGTAGTCAATGTTTAGTAAAATTAATTTTTTTTGTAAAAGGCTTGTATTGTCGAGTCATTTACTATTCATTCTTTGTCATTCATCGTGTACAGCTCAAACAACGTATGACAGGTAAGAAAAAAGGAATGTCGTTTATCGTAATTGCCATGCTTCTATTCCTTATTAAACATTAAAATGTTTTACACAGAGATAGTTTACGTGAACTAGCTCAATTCCCACAACAGGTGGGTTGTGATAGTTCCCGTATCCTAAAACATGTACTTTTTTAGCATCGCTTTTCAGACGGACGCTTGTGTGCTTCACTTTTCGCACAGAACGATCGTGTGTAAGTATAGTAACTTTAAACAAAGTGTATTCTCACGTATAAGATATATAGATACACTAATTGTACTACAACTACTTCCCCTGATGGACAAACTGGACGCGAATGGTGTTTTTTAGCCGATCAGCTTCGTATTAGTACGGGATGATTTTTGAAATTATTGTTGATGGCGATTTTTTAGAAAATGAAAAAAACTGGGGTTATTGTAGCCCACCAATTGATTATAATTTCATCCGAGCAAAAGTAGGAGTAGATTTTTCTTTAATTTGTTTGTACATCTAGTCTTTTATTTAGGCCAATGAAGCTTTTGCTATAAAAGTTAATGAAGTTTCCAAGGTATTCTGTTATTTTAAAATGTATCCGAATTACACTGTCTCGAAAAATAGATGATAACACTTTTAGATTCTGAAAGAGCTAGATTGGAAGATGTTGAAAAGAGATATAATTTGGTACACATTCTAAACTTTTTGAAAAAAGCTTATTTTCATACGCAAATTTTCTAGACGTGTGGGCATCGTCGTGATATTACAGAAATAAGACTTCATAGAATTGAAGAACTTCTTAGCAAAGCAGAACGTAGTCTTGTTCAAATTCGATCGACGCGAGAAAAAACGTTTTACATTCAAAATAGTATAAAACAGCTTGAGGACCAATTACTACATCTCAAATCACTAAGCCCCGGCCCTCAAAATTGTGGTTCTGTTCAAGGCTACGAAGAGGAACCACTTGGAGATGGATTAAAAGCTGAATATTTTAAGAATGTATTTTTCAAAGGTGTTCCAGTCACTCAAGTTGATGAAAATATTGACTTTGAATGGAACGCTAGAGATCCTGCTCCCGGTGTGCCTTACGATGGTAAAATTATATT
>NW_026533172.1:767592-768057 GCF_026283585.1 Hylaeus volcanicus | reverse complement strand
CTTTAAGAAGGAACTTTTAAAAGGGGTTTTAAGAGCGAACTTTTAAAAGGGCTTTGAGAATGAACTTTTAAAAGGGCTTTGAGAGAAAACTTTTAAAAGGGCTTTAAGAGCCAACTTTTAAAAGGGGTCGCAAGAGCCAACTTTTAAAATTGCTTTAAGAACGAATTTTTAAAAGGGCTTTAAGAGGGAACTTTTAAAAGGGGGTTTAAAAGCCTACTTTCAAAAGGGCTTTGAGAATGAACTTTTAAAGGGGCTTTAAGAGCGAACTTTTAAAAGGGGTTTTAAGAGCGAACTTTTAAAAGGGCTTTGAGAATGAACTTTTAAAGGGCTTTGAGAACGAACTTTTAAAGGGCTTTAAGAGCCAACTTTTAAAGGGCTTTAAGAGCCAACTTTTATAAAGGGTTGCAAGAGCCAACTATTAAAAAGGCTTTAAGAAGGAACTTTTAAAAGGGGTTTTAAGAGCGA